>NC_053403.1:8526447-8826447 GCF_016859285.1 Xiphias gladius | reverse complement strand
TGACAGAAAACAAACTGCTGGACTGATGAAAAATGAAAGACAACATCGCTATTCTTAGATCATTACTGCTAGCAGGGCAAAAAATGTCAAGCTTGAGCTCAGGGTGGAGTCAGAGGAGAGGAATTCAGTCACAAGTTTTGTAAGAACCCTGTTTTGCTCAGGAGGGTTTTTCAAGTTGGATGAGAAATTTCCCAAAATTCTGAACGAGACAAAAGAAGCAATTTAAACATGTAAATGTGGGTCCTGGGAAAATCTAATGAGCATTTTCATTTTCCCTTTGTGACATTATCAAAATTTTTAATTGATAAATTCAGAAAATAAACAGCTGATTAATCAAAAACAAAGCTAATCATTCGTTGCAGCCCTACATGCAATAGCTACACAAGATATTTGAGTCTGGATCAAAGCGATTGACTGACTGACTGACACCGCCATCCCTAGATTCACGTCCGTAGCATGTATTAAAAAATGTCTGTCTTTCCAAAATGGAGGGATGAGGGTTTAAAGTTTGGTTTTCACCATAAGAATGTGACCAGTAGTTAGTTTTATTTGGTAAATTTTTATCAGGGAAAGCACTTTGATAAACACTGGATTTTCTACGACCCCAAAGCATGGTAGTGCCTGTACAGACACAATACAGTGAAGTAAACAGACAGAAAAGCTTTAAAGTACAAAGATTTTCAATTATTCATAGATATGTTTGGAAAACATGCAATAATGGAGAGCTGAGTAAGTGTTGTTACCCCATGAGAGGTAGATCTGAATTGTCCCCTTCTCATGTTCTCTCCTCTTTGAGATTTCACTGTATACTGTATCTCTGACTGGGATACACTGCAGAGGATCAAAAATCACCTACATAGCAGAAATGCAACTTGCAGTACCATCAGTGTCTTTGACCTTGATCCACACTTCACAAAAATAAAAATGAATGTTTCAGACATAACAATAAAACACTGTTAACACTCAATACACAAACACACAATAAGCAGTTTAGAAAGTAAGATATATTTCGGACAGCAAAAGTTGCTTAGGGGTGATTTTTCAAGGTTGTCGAGACTGTCCTCAGACCTTTCAGAAAAGACATCCTGTGATGTGTTCAACATGGACATGCATCAGTGCAAAGCCTGTTTGTTTTTTCTCTCTTTCCCCATGCATGTGTATGCAGGATGGAGGTAGAGCTCTGGAAGAGGCGATGTCTCACAACAGCAGCGTAACAGAATGTGATATCCGCCTGACCGAGGTTGATGAGCAGATCGTTTCCTACATTAACCAGGTGGTTTGGACCAACCGGAGTTTACAACAAAAGAAACAAGCTGAAGAGAAGAAAACCAAGTAGACATCAACAGCACCTCTTTTTAATACACAGTCTTTATTGGTTATTGATCCCTTACCTGTGTATTCATTCAGAACCACTGTATACCAACACTGCATCTCAAACCAAAGTTTATAGCTAAATTGAACCAAATTTAATCTAAAACAGAAAAGGTATAGTTGAGTTCTACTGTTCATATATACTGTTTCTGTTTGAGGAAAAGTACATCTCGTGAGTTAATAATAATAATAATACCCATAATGATACTTATTTGTCAGCTAGTGGCAATTTGCTTCAGATTTCTGTGTCCATTTTGATGTTTGAGATAATTTAGGAAATGTACACAAAGTCTAGTATCTAGTTTGGTCTGGTGATATTCAATATTTTTCTTATTGTCAATAAAAGACTGTATAAAGACCAAAATGAACAATTAATTCATCCCAACAAGTTTTGCATGTGTATGCAAAGCCTGATGCAGCTTATTCCTCTGTGCCATAGACTTCCATTGTTGTCCAAAATATATTTAAAACACATCAATGAACCGCACTGTTGCTATGGGTGACATCTTCCTATATTACCATGAACATCAGCACTGTAGCTTATTTTGAGTCAGTCTGGCATACACCATCCTGCTGCTCTCAGTACCCACTAGCGCACTAAATATGCAGCTGAAAATAGTCCCCAACAAATGCACTAATTTTTACCCCAGTTTGTGTAAGAAAAACTACAGTGCCCAACTATTGTAGGAAATTACTGTACTTAAATTTTTTTTTTTTAATCTAAACTCTATATACTGTATGTATATACTTAAATTGTTGGTTTGGTCTTTCATGGAATTTGCTGACAGTAAAAATAACATATAATATCACCAGCCTTATCTTTTTAAAACATTTTTGATTTTTCACACCTGTAGTGGAAGCACAACTTTAAACAAAACGTGTGATAAAACTACAAGCACTAAAACAGTCATTATATTGTCAGCTGTCTGTCACATATTAAGACACAGCTTTAATTAAGCCAGTTTGCAAAAGTTTGCGTAGCATCACAGTAATTTCTGACACATATATTAGTGAGCATTTAAGTTTATTGAGGAGCTTTTTTCCATTTTGATACACAGATTTGGTATTCAGTTCTTATGTAACATCAAGGCAACATTGTGGTGGTGTTGGATTACATACAGACTTGCGTTGTTTTATTTTTACCTATATCTACTGATAAATAGTGTAACACCTTTGCTAGGCAACAACAAAAATTTCTTAAGTGTAATTAATGTCCCATTTTCCCAATTTTTAATCTTGCAAAAATCACTTATTATTGAATCATAACAAGAGAGGCAAAGCTATTCCGTTGGTTCATGGTGAACTAATTGAACAAAAAATACATACATCAACCAATGATTACTGATAGTCTTTAGATATTTAATTATTATCAACAGTCATCCAATCTTCCCTTAAAAAGATGCACCGTATGTGTTTATGGTATGTGTGTGAGCACCCTATCCTTAATCAGTCAAATCATTCTGACAACATTTTTTGTTAACTAAAGGTTTCTCAAATATAATTAAAATAAAAAATTTAGAATGGGTTTTAAAGAAAACAAAAATAATTCAAACGGGTCAATTTAAAGCAGCACAAAAATGCTATTGGCTGCGTTGCCTGTAGCATTTTCAAAGGGACTGAACTGCCTTTTGTGACTTGACAAACTCACCCCTTAACATCTGCACAATTTAAAAATGTCCCTGCTCCGGTTACCTCTAACTGTGTGTGACACATTCATCTAAGCACAAGATCCACATCCACAGTCATTCTAACCTCTCATCTCTACTTTATTTACAGTACAAAGCCTTTCTGCCCTACAGTCTTGATAATCCACAGAATTATTTAAATATAAAAAGACGAGCCCCAAAGCATTTTTGAGTAAAAGAGTACATATCATAGCAACCTTATCTACTTAATAGGCATGATAAAGGGTTCAGTGCTTTGCATGACAAAAGCCTTTATGATAACAGTCATCTATGGAGGAAAAATGTCTAGTTACGAAACTTTCAATCAGATTTATAACCACTTTCAATACCCCAAATAGTTTTTTGGTTTTTTTTGTCACTATTGTTACGTAAACATTGCACTGGTAAACACATTTTTCTGTTCTGTATGAATATCACAGTGAAGCCTTGTTGGCTAATCATGAGTGAGAATATGTGATGACTTCAGTATGAAACATTTGCTCTTCCACCTCCACCTTCTACAAGTGGGATAGTAAATAGACATTTCAGGATGTTTTAACCCCTTGTGGAGTTTGCATGCTCTTGTTAGTGGTGTCCTCTGGGTTTTACAATACAAGGTCATGCAAGTCCACTTGATTATCTGCCTTCTGACCAATGCATGCTGGGATATTATCCAGCCCATCATGGCGCAGAATCAGAAATAACAGGCTAAAGAAACTGAATGAATTAATGAATGAATTTCAAACCCTCTGTCTCATTTGGTTTCCTGCTAGTTTAAAAAGGAGAGAGAGAGAAAAAAAAGCTCTTAATGTCGTGTACTGTGCTACATATAAACCATTCAAGGTATAATAATAGATATTTTGGGAAAAAGTATTTTCTTATTTGCTTTCTTGACGAGCTTCTGGATCATAAGTCTGCCAATTGAATATGCAGCTTGAGCCAGCAGCTGTTAAGCTTATCTTAACCTAAAGACTGGAAATGGGGAAACAGCTAGGGGGGGTCATGGGCCAAACTAAAATTTGTGAGCATGAGATGTGCCGAAAGGTGGATTTTGTTATTTTCGGAGAGAGCCAGGCTAGTTGTTTGGCTGTTTCTGGTATGCATGCCAAGCTAAGATAACCAGCTGCTAGCAATAGCTTATTTACCATACAAACATCAGAACTTTATTGATCTTCTCATCTAACTCTTGGCAAGAAAGCGAATAAGCTTCACTCCCAAACTGTCAAACAATTTCTTTAATATTCAAAAACAAATATCAATGTGCAAAGAAGGTGTTATGATCAACATGACCTGGAGCAGGTTGCACCTGCTGTTTGTTAGTTCAGACCTGTCTGTGTGTATTTATTATGCAAGAATTCACTAAGTGGAGGTTTACATCTGACTAATTTAAAACGGATTGCACCAAATAAAGTAGTTCTTCTGTAGAGATTAGTTGTTACTAAATATTTATACCTACAAATTGCTATAACTTGCTTTTATTTTGGAAAGCGCTATGCAAATAAATCTTTAGGTACAAACAAATGCCCTGTTTATATTTAAGAGTAAGCGATAATACGGAATATAGTCACCATACAGCGTGTGACTTATCACTTCATTAGCTAAGACAGTCCTCACACTTTAATGGTTCAACCCGATTTAGTAAATCCAAAGTTTGAAACTAACTAGTAGCTACTAAGAAAACACAAACTTAGCAATAAGTTTAAATGGCTGGTGCAATCAAAATCCTGGAGAGGAAATCAATGAACAGATATCTAACATGTTTCTCAGTCTTATCTGACTTGCTTCTGTACCTGTGTCTGAAATGACAACATTAGTAAGGTTATGACAGTTTGGTTCAGCATCCTGTGTTTGCAAACCCCTCGATCCAGTTATTATGCAGCTGATCCTTGCAAAAGCTTTTGAAGAGCAAAATGGAACGTCTGCATAACTGCGTGAACCTAAAGTTGACGGCCAAGTTTTGGGATAATGTTGCAAGCAGAATACTTGCCCTGAATACGATCCTGAGTTTCAGGGGCTTGCATAGATGACCTGTGAGTTGTGAAAACTGGTTAAAACAGTTTACAGACTGTTTTCATTTGAAACTGTCATTTGTTGAATGAAGTGTGAGATTTTTTTTTTTATCATGCCTCACTCCCTTTCACCTTTTTCATTGCAGTCTCTAGTATTGCTATAAAGATAGTCCACAACTCCAAACCTAACACCACACATGGAATGTAATGAGTATGGCTAATTGGTCTCAATTTACAGTACAAGCCCATTATTATGGAGACAATTCATAACGGGAAGAAACACAAAATATCTGACCACAGGCAAGATTCTCACTATTCTTAGATATTCAATGATTCTGGCAGTCCTCATGACAGAAAATGATCTGCCAATTATCCACCCCAGTTCAACTTTCGCTGCGGGTCTTACAAGATGAGGACTTGCTTGTAAATAAATATCTTTGTTTCCTTGAGTGAGCTCTGTGCTTATTTTCCTCCACGACGACGACCATTCACTAATGTTGAGGAATAATGAAAGAAAAAAAGCACACTTTGAACGATGACTTGTGTTTCACTCGGCAGAGTCGTTGCATTTTGGAAGCTGATTCCTACCAGTATTTCTTTCAAAAGTTCTAGCATGCCTGACTTTTACGTCTGTTTAAACGTTTATTGTTGTGCATGGCTTGGCTGTAGAACAAAATTCGCCATGACTAGGAAACTGCCTTCATTCAGTTGAGAGGAAATATTTTTTAGTTCTTTAAAGTAATCCTGTCATATTATTAAATCTGACACTATCAGTAGTGAATCCAGGCCTCTGCCTATTTCTAGCATCTTTGATGGCCGGCTCTCTGGCTGTCTCTCTGATATGCATCAGCAGCAGCAGCATCAGTAGCAGCACAGAACTGGCTATATAAGAGCTGTGTTAAATTATGAAGAAAGTCATCTGCAGAACATTTCGGGTCTGATCCTTAGGCCCTCTTATGTCTTAAAATGTAATGAGATCAGGTAACACAACATATTTCTCCTAGACATTGTGTACCATGTGCTATTATGAGTGTAAATTTCACTTGTTTCAATGGGAAGATGTTGACATGAGAGGATTTAAGTAGCTTATGCTTGTCAGTAACAGTTGATCGCTAGGCACTTAAATAAAGAGGTAGGCTGAATAAAAGTATTGCCAAATATGAAATTAAATGGATCTTTGAGATTTTAAACTAGCTGAGGTGACACTGATCTATCAATTTTATGGTGAGGTTTATTACTATGGAGTTGGCCATTATACAAAATGTACAGTTTATAGTGATTAAGAAACAGATTGAAGAACTGTTCATTCAGTTTGAAGTTCTCGTGTCCTTTAGTCTTCCTGTGCTAAATTATTCATCAACTGTGTTACTATATATAGCAAGCCGAGAAGTATAATGTCATTGCAAAGAGCCAATCTCAGCCAACTGTATCAGACATTTTATACCATGGAAATGTATTCTTTTTTTTCTGTGGGTTTCCACGAGCATTGGCTTTGATAGAACAGATTTAAATCACCCAGTATCAAAATGTTTTACATGCAGATGTTTACATTTTATATTGGGGCCCAAGTTAACTTCACTTTATAAGAGCTGTAACACATGTATTTTATTTTAGCAAAACTATTTAGTCTTGTTAATTACGCTTTGACAAGGAGGCTGATATCTTTGAATTTTCACCCATGACTCTCCCAGTTCACATGACTCACACAGCGTGTCTGTTGACTCAATTATCAGTATTTCATTTCTTCATTTATTCATTAATTGTCATATCCCTTTCATGTCTTGGCAAAGTCCTAGGCTACCGTTGAGTCAAAACCAATTTTAGGAACCAAATACTTGAAAGTGTCACTCCGGCCATTGCAAATCTTCTGGGACTAAGATCTACAAATATGGCATTTACGGTAGGGTGTGACTCCACTCGGTATTCCTTGCTTATTTGACTCTTTATGGCAGTATGGTCCTTTAAAGCCGCATATATTTTAAACAGCAGTCTCATCAAGAACATCGAGTTTGTTTTCCCTGACTTATTAAGTGTACTGTAAGGATTTTCCCAGACATACTTTGTTTCCGGTTTGTTTGAGTCAACAGTGGCTTTCAAAACTTGAGCAAATCCTTGTTTGTGGTAGCTTGTAGGTGACTGAGTTACCTCTGTTTTAGAAGGGAGAAGCAAAGGTCAATGTTATCCCAGACCAGGGGTTAAGAAGTTTCTCACTTTGTGCCTGTATCATTATATTCTTTGCTCAGACAAGCGTGTTAGCCGTGGGTCATAGGGAAGTCTCTACACATGAGCCATTTCTGTGCAGGGAGTGGTGGTCATGGTTGAGGCAGCCTTCATTGCGATGTACAATGAGCACTGGGAAGTATAGAGCATCCTGATAGGCTGGAGGGTTCTCCTCACTGTTCTGCTGGCCTGACAGACAGCGCGTGCTCTCTGTGGGGCAGGACCGCTCATTCAGGCTCCCGCTACTCCTCCACAGGCAGCTACGCCTGGAGCCGTACAAGCGGCCCAGTGAGAAGCGGCTGGCGCTGAAGGGGATGCGGGGGCTCCCTGTGTTGCAGATGCTGAGGGCGCTGCGAGAGAAGATGGAGGAGCTGCTGATGGCACGGTGGCACCGCTCACAGTTCTGCCTGTAGCTGCCGTAGCCTCCACATATGGAGTAGCTGTTACAGCTCCCTGAGAGCTGGGCCAGGTCCATGAGAACTGCCTCTGAGTAGCTTGGCACCAGCTGCTGATTGGAGCGGATGTGCCACTCCAGTTCTGTGCTGTCAATTGTGTTGACTCGTGGGATGTGTCGGCAGTACGGCCGCTCCTCAGATGGTGTTGCTGGCACATAGTCAAATCCAAACAGCTTCTCTACATGGTAGTGTGCGCAGGCAGTGCGGTACTCTGTCAGCACCCGCAGAGGCCAGGAGAGGGTGAAAGCGGCTGCCACCCAAAAAGTGGAGTTAGATGCGTACCAGGGAAGGTGACTGGGGTCAGAAAAGGCAATCATATACTCTTTAAAGTCTACATTCTTCAGGTGCATTCCCTCACGGGCCTCCATGTAGTCATCAAGACCCTCATTCTCGGTGAAGAACCTGGCCCGCTGGGTCAGATAGGAGTTCTCTGACTCCACACTGGCAAAGCTAAAGCACTTAGTGAACCTCAGCCTGGTGATAGGGAATCCCTCCAAGCCCAGCAGGTGCTTTGAAATGTCCTTAACCCCGCAGTTCCCATAGTCAAACTCCGTCTCAGCCACGTGGGTGTTGACTCGCTCATGGTACACTTGTGTAGTGGTGTAGGCGTCTCCGTTACGGTAGCGTGTCACCTGCCGTGTTCTCCTGACATAATGATAGCTGATGGCCTTCCACCAGATGCAGGGCGTAGCCTGCTGCATTCGCTGGATGCGCTCGGCCACAGTGTCCACATCCACCTTGTACTGCAGCTCATTCCTGGTGTAGCAGTGCCAGCACTCCACTAGGTAGACCACATAGAGCATGACCAGGAAGGCCATAGGGATGTAGATGTAGCCGTTGGAGCAGGGACTGTCGTGGTACATCATAGACTTTCCCTTGTAAGCACTGTCGAAGGAGAGGCGTGTGACCTTGGTCACCTGGCACCAGGCCATCACCCCGACGCAGCCGTACATCAGCAGGGATAGCAGCAGGCATTTCCAATGGGTTTCCTGACACAAGGATTTAGTCAGGGACTGTTTCTGGGGCCGCTGCTACAAGATGAGAAAACGGCAATAAGTCTCTGGAACAATAATGTAAATATATTTTTTCAACATTCTTACTTAGTAAGTAAATGAGACATGAACAAAATCACTGTGTGTGTGTGTGTGTGTGTCTGTGTGTGTGTGCGTGTGTGTGTGTGTGTGTGTGTGTGTGTGTGTGTGTGTGTGTGTGTGTGTGTGTGTGTGTGTGTGTGTGTGTGAAAACGTGTGGTAGCATCAAAGCAATGAGGAACCTAAAGGGTTATATTCATTACACATTTTAATACAAAAATTGTAATGCAACTGATTATCATATGACCTAAAAATCTGTTAGGTATAGAGTTAGAAACAGTTAAAAAGCAGTGGCTCCCGGATATAAAATATTTAAGAAAATTTTCTGTGTTGTAAGTGCTTTTGCATCGGTTATGCATGAGCTGTGAGCCAATTGCTCATGTCTTGGTCTGTGCTTGTTATAATCAAAAGGCTCGCCCACTCGTACAATCAACTTCAAGCAAAATGTCTGATTAATGCAAAAGTACGATGTTAAGTATATGCCTTGTTTTCAGTCAATAGCCCTTTGAGCTTCTGTTTGACTGATGTGTGGGTGTGCACATGGCCCTGGTACGTGTGTTTATTTATGATATCTGAGGATAGAGAGGGAGTAAGAGAACAGAAATATTCTAAGGGGTAGACCCTGCATTTAATGTCAAGCCAGCCAGAAAACAGCAGTCGTTTGACTCTGGCAGCATAAAGCCGGTGCCATCCTTTATCACCACGGGGCACAGCAAGCCCCACTGCCTGCATCAAGAGCTAGTCACGCCTTTTGGGAGCACTGCTACACAAACCTGGCAGAGATTCAAAAGCCCCAGGAAAGATGGATTATAACAAAATTCATTCAAGAAAATTTGCATAACAGACACCACACTAAGGCCGAGTCTGCCACTTAAGCTCAAACACTTAAGACTGTACTGGAGCAGCACTGATTCAATTAAAAAACAAAGCGTATCCTCTCCATCTAACACACATGACAGCCCATAAGTCAGCCCCTACATATGAGTGACCACAACAGTCAAACAACCAGCATCACTGCATTGATGTATTGAATTCAAAATGTCAGCTCTGTGCTCTTCAAGTGACAGATGAGCATAAATAATAGATGTCCTTTCTCCATAATTATCTTCCCCACCTTGGTCACATGGTCCCGTACCAACCCGAGGCTACACCCCACAGGGCAAAAGGGATTAACACTGAAATTCCCCACTGACATGAACCTACTGCAGTGGGAGTATTTACTCACTAGCATCCTGTACACGCTTGACAACTATAATCAATACAACATGACATACTTTGTGGCTCATGTTACATTTTGCAGCCTCTGTTCAAGCAGCAGGAATAATGATGAACCGTTGTACCGCACGAAACATCATTCTGCATGTGAAATAGTCAACAGAAAAAAATGTGCCCACATTGACATGGAAGGAAAATATGTCTGCATATTGCAGTGTTTGATTAGAAATGTGCGCCGAAATTAAGGAAGCAAATATAACCTTGAAACAGCAGTTATATACAGAGACTTGTAGACATGTAAATTAAGGTGTAGCTCATAAAGCTTCACCTTTCACCTCGAGAATAATATTATTAGGCAAATTTACAGATGATTCAGGGACAAATAGTTGGAGGCTTACTAGAGTGTTATTATTCTATTATAACATATAACATTTCGATTGAAAAGCCCCTGCTGGAGATCATAACAGAGCTGTTTATTAGGCCTACGGATAGCAGAAAAGTGACTCACCACATGAACAAAGTGGTGCTGACATCTTTGATACATTAGAGAAGGAAATTCCTCTGGCGTGGCTGAATAGCAAGAAGGACATTTTATTAAGCATACAGGGGTAGAGCGTGCCTCGTGTACCTGTCATGCAGGGATCCAGTGAGAGAGGAGAAACCACTAGTATTTTCTGATTCCCAACATGGATTTGGTGAAGCAGAAAAAGAAAAAAAAAAGATATTTATTCAAGAAGTTGCACTGGAAACTGGGCTTAAGTTCAAAATTTAGTCTTGTTACAGTGTGATTTTAATGTGTCTTGCTGGATCTAAAATCCACCTCTAGATTGGAAAAGGGGTGGATTTCAACACAAATGTGGTGTAAAATGATATAAAAAGCCTCTGAGGTTCAGTCACTTGGAGGCTCTGATATGATTTTTGACATTTGCTTGCAATTGTGTTGCATTTGAACATGAAAATATCAGTTTAAAAAAAAAAGGCATTAGAAATAAATGCAAGTTGTTGCTTCAGGAAGTGTAAAATCCAGATATAAAAAACAAAAACACCTGTTAAGAAATGTGATCAGTGTTTTAGAAAACAAACGCTCCAGTCGGAACCTTCCAGAGTTGAGAAGCTTCACAGTTTTATGGGGTCACTGTGGTTCCTTTAACTAAGTGCTTCTCACACTCATGGACACTTTCTCTTGACATAATAAGACCAGCTAGGTTACATAAAAACCCTCTTGTGTAATGGATATGTAACTTGTCCGGCGTGTGTTTGTAGGGGAAGTCTACACACTGACAGGAAAGTAAAAACTACTGATTGAAAAAGAGGATTACGTTTGTTACTCGGGCAAATTAAAAATCCCTAACGAATCTCGCTATTACCCTATGGGGGGGGGGGTGTCTGTGTGTTTTAGTGGCGTCAATGCAAACTCAGGACGTGGAAAGCAGCAGAATATGGTCAGTTATTAAAACATTTCGCATCTGCCCTCACAAGAGCGTATAACTTACTGCCTGGAACAAGATCTCTCTGTAACAAACCCACCTAGATGTAGTTCCATGTGAGGGGGTTTCCTTGTGGGAAAATAACTGTGGAAACCCGTGAACATAGCAGACATTCTCATGTTCTCCCATTGTAACTGTGGCAGCGAGACAGTTTCACTTTCCCTGAGGAACCGCTCGGGCCCTTTCTGGGACCCACGAGACGTCCCCGAACCCCATTTTTGGAAACCACTTGTCTGGAGGGGGAGACAAACAGGAGGACATCCGTGCACGTCCACGCACTCGGGTGCGCGCTTGGGGTGCACAGGTTCACGTATTACTGCACATTAGCATTAATACATTAACTGTCACAATAAAATTCCAGTTTAATTCCCAAGTGTTGCGTGTACATTGGCCCCGATTAAAACCCTAATCTCCAAAATCTGATTATTACAGTGGGATCAATGGGATTCCACTGCGATATCAATGAAATATGTCCCACTAATTCAAGGCTGGATTTGCCACCACATGCATTTAGGTAAGAAAACTGGCCTGTACGCTGGAAACAGTGTTTCCTTACCTCCTCCCGGGGGCTGTCCGACTCCTCTTCGGGGACGGTGGTGGTGGTGCTGCTCTCACTGGCCGTTGCGGCCGACGCTGGGGACATGATGACGGAAACGGTACAACAACCGGGGCATGGATCTCCCGTTGGGATGGGGGCTTTCCCGATCAGACTGCAACCCGCCGAGCACCCCCTCCGCGCATCACCCAAAAGAAAGCCGTTCACTCGGAGCCCGAACGGGAGCGCCCAGAGGACTCACCCTCCCAGCATCCTGCAGGTGGGCAGGCTACGGGAAAAACCGGCCGTTGCGCCTCGCAGGACCCGCAGAGTCGGCCGAGACTCCTCTCCCGCGACGCTAATGCCGAGATGCTGGCGGAGACCGCTGCGAGGGACGCGATGGGAGGGGAAGCGGCGAGCGGCGGCGGACAGCTCCTCGCCCTGTGGGCAGTGCCCGTGGCAGCCGGCGAGGCCGTGAACCGGCGACGAAGACGACGGGCGGCGGCACGTGTGAGCGGCCAGCCCGACACAACAATGTAAATACCGCGCACGTCCCAGTTCGAGTAAAAACCACAACAGCACACAGAGGCGGCGCTGCACAGAGGAACCCGGCCCCCTGCATCCCATTAGCTGCATGACCTTGTCTCTATGCACCAAAAGAATTATTACACCCCCATATTAGGCTCTAATAGTGGGGGGAATAATGAAAAAGGAGCTGGCTGCCCATGCCTGGCATTTTATATCTTCATAGATGAAAACGTAATATTAAATCTCCACAGTAAACTCACCACAGATACATTATACAGGGAAGAACAATGTAATGCATGTAGTGCAAAAGCCCTGCAACACCTTTGTGAATTTTCTGATCTGCATGTTTTGCTTGAGACTGTGTCAGAGGCGTTGGTGCAACGCTATGGTCACTTTCTTTGAGAGCATAGTTTGAGTATCTTGGCATCAAGACGAAACATGAATACCTGCAGTAAGGAAAGCTCGTGATCGCTTCCGGAGAGATGACAAAGTCTTGGAGGCCGATGTTCATTTCATGGCACTTTCTGGCTTGTCGTTGATGCCAACCGTACAGTACAGCCCGCTGTACTGTTTATCTGATTTTACTTGGTATGACTGACCCTCCTGTGCCCAAAGGGACAAGTGGCAACGACTGGCATAGCTTTGCCAGAGAAGGCAAAAGGTGGTGCAGTCCTAACTTTACATTTTGTTAAAATTTGAAATACAAGAAATGGCACATAATAACAAGATTAAGCATATGTGAAAGAGTATTTTGTATTCTTTGCATTCCTTCCTTGGTAACCACAACTGTTTACACAAGAACCATTTACCTTACAGTCCCGGCACACAAGCCTTTGTTTATCACAGCCCGGAGTATGGACATTGGACTGGACTGCTGGCATAAAATGGAGTAAGTAAACATATCAGTAGATGACATGAAAACAGCTGGCCGCTCTTGGCAACAGCAAAGGTTTCTCTCTGACACTCTCCGCCTATTGTCTTATAGACTGTATTTGTGAAGAATCTGCCCCCAACAGAGCAGAGAGCAGTAGCTGTGTGAGTGAGCCCTCTAAAGGCCAAAACCACAACAAGCAATTTCCCAAAATAGAAAAAGGAAACAAGGAGTGATGGCTGGGCTACTTCTGAATATTTGTGAGGTCAGGGGAATGACATGAAACCCCGCTTACGTGCGTTACCTTTTCCTGTATACAGGCCCTTGTGCCAGGACAGAAAACACGGGAAGAACGGGAGTCTTTTGTCCCCTGCTGACTGAGATAAATCAGGTCATTGTTTCTGTGTATCGTCGGGAAGATGCTGTATGCGGAGAACAGAAACGGTGGTGGTGTTATGTCATACTGTATTGCAAAGTGCAGACTGACATGGCGATTGCTCCTGGACACGAGTCCGTGGGTCCGAAGCCCACATTGGGGCACGGATGATTACTCGGTGTCGCTGTCAAATGAAATGAGAGAAGGTAGATGTAAAACAAGGTCGGGTTCTGCAGCCTCGCAGACAAAGGCCAAAAATCCCATGAATAATAATGTGTCTGCAGATTCTGCCAATTTTGAAGCCTGCTACCGCGAGGGATAAGACTTCCGGTTGTGACGTTCAAAAATAAAAGCCACGTCTGTCCATAGTGCGTTGCCGAGGAGTGCAGTGCACCAGAGGGGACGTTTTGTGCTGTTCGTTCCGGTGAACGAATTGATAACTTTGGACATGTGGGACTCGACTTACTTGAGACTTGACATAAGACAAATAAGTTTTAGATTAGTCAAAAAGTTTACATGACTCCACAGGTTAAGCATTTATTTGTTAAGCATATGTATTAAAACGACTTGGTCTTGGCTATGTAAAAAAACAAACAAACAAAAAAAAACAATGAAAACACTAAAGAAATTTAAACACAATGTAAGTTTAATGTTGGGCATTCAATTATTTGAAAGACATGCAGCTGACTTGCAATTTATATATGAAGACTCAAGACTTGACTTGGTCAAAGGCTTAAAGGACCGTATCAGTGCATTTGCAGGTTTTAGCTGTTTAACTACAAATCGTGTATTCGTAATATGTTTGCTGACCATTTTTGCCTTGTAGGTGGGAGTAGGATTTTAGAAATACTGAGGTCATGAGTCTGTGCTCTCTAAAATTGTTTCATTATTTGGATTTTTAATGCTTTATTTATTCCGTTACCTGTTTGATTATATGTTCTAAAGCTTTTATTTCCCAACACATCTAACTGCTTCTGTGAACCATGGAACATTTGTCGAATTTACAGCAAGGAGGAAACTCAGAAAAAAGAGAGAATTGCAAACTGAAAATAAGACAGGCAATACAGTCACATTGAAACTGTAAGTTTATATGCAAATAACAGTTCTTTTATTTTACATTTTCATATTTTGGAATGATAATACTTTTGGGTTGCAGTTATTGCTTGTAGTTTGCGATCCCACATTTCTTTGGCTTTCATTAACAGACAAAATTAATCCCATGTCTTTCTCCACACAGTGAGGAATGTTGGCCTAAAAGTACTCAAATTCAAAGTTTCCCTGTGGATTTTTTTTTAACCTTTAGTAGCGCGGTAGAGCTGTTTTTCCACCCCACCCCCCCTCCCTCCATTTTGATTATCTCACGCATGTTCATGAGGATATAGAAGAAGACTGCTTGTTAGTAAATGGATGTAAACAATGCTGGATTTAAAATACTTAAAAACTCTGCTTTGCAAACATTTTATGAGGCAGGAGGTGCACTGGACACTTTTGGTAGAGCTCAAGGACACACACACACACACACACACACACACACACAGTGCATTTTGGTGAGAAACATTGAATGTAAATATTATGGCAGCATATTGTTGCCATTAAAAAAAAAAAGGACAAAAAAAATATCTGCTCACTTTCAGTTGTTCAGAGAAAAACTCCCCCATAAAATATAACTTTTGTTCATTTACAAGAAAACTCTTTTTTTTTCTCCTTTTTATTACACGTGCTAAAACTTTTTTTTAGAAACCCACTGCTACTGTTTTTAAAAACGCCCGGAATGAATCCCACCCTTATTTTTGAAAATCACACCACTTCCGCTTTTACCCTCAACGTCCCTTTTTTTTTTTTTTTTTCTAGTAGAGGTATCTGGGTGTAAATGTGTGTGCGCGCGCGTGCGTACGCTCGCGCGCACCGGGGATTCCCCCCGCGTGACAAAAACAGCTTAGCCTTTCACATGTCAGCTCTTCCTCTTCTTGTCTTTTATTGCTCATATGCAATAACAGCGTGAGCCCGGAGCTCATGCTGTTACCGGATATTTAGACAACAGGCAGCCGTTGCGCCTCGTTTTTGCTGGTTTTTGCCTGCGTTTGCTTCGCCGAGCCTGTGATGACCGTACCGCGGTTTAAAACCTTTTAAACCGTCTGTAATCGCGTTTCAAAGGAGAAAAACCGGAGGTCCGTCGCTGAGTGGTTATGTATGATCGGTTTGTGGAATGAAACGCGGCGACTCATTCCTCTGGTTTCACAAAGGAGCGGTGGTTTCCTCAGGTGTCAGCAGGCTATCCTCGGAGTCCGGTCACATCACCGAGCACCGAGCGGCGACAACAACCGCTAGTAGCCTTTAAGTCCTCCAGGAAGGAGGGAGGGGGAAACCCAGCGAGGCCACCACCACCACCACCACCACCACCATGGCGAGCGACGACTGTAGTAAACACGACTCGCTGGGGTACGCTGGAGAGAACCGCACGGACTCGGGCATCGACTCGTACCGCTCCGTGCTGAAGTCGGAGGAGCCCCGGGATCCCGGCTCGGCAGACATCGGCGGGCCGAGGGAGAAGTTCTCCACCGGGGAGGAGCGGCTGGATTCAGCCTACGGGTCCTCGTCCATCACGGGAGAGAGCCTGTCAGAGTTGGTGGAGGGCTGCACGCTCTCGAGCACCCAGGCGGAACAAACACACAGCTCCGGACTCTCTGAGCAGGAGGAGAACTTGCTCACAAATATTACTGAAGAGGGAGACACGTAGGTTTTTGTTTACTATCTACATTTCTTATTTTAAAAAAACAAAAACCAAAAACTACTTCTCAGCTTGACAGGGTCTTTGCTCAAAGGCACAGTGTTGCACACTGGTAGGTGAAGTCCAAACATGGTGCCTTGCATTTTAACTGTTTATCGTGAAGTTTTTCTTCTCGCCAGTAATATCTGCTTCGTCTCCCACGAAGTCGCCCGTAGCGTTGCAGAATGCACAAAACTCGGGGGAAAGATTGAATTTTACTCTTCAGTTCTCCGCGGGATTTTTTTTTTCTTTTTTTTCTAAATTAGCTCTTACGAAACGAGCGTAGTTGTATTGAACTGTGATCACCGCCGCCGTTAGCACCCAGGTGATGTTTACCCTAACACCGCTGCAGCAGCTCCGATGGTTTGGGCTGCAGCTAATGATTGTCGCCTTGCATTGTGCCGATTCATCCGCTGGTCCTTTCCTTGATTCATTGTTCCAAAAAAAAAAAAAAGGTCCCAAAGTCCTAGGCCACATCTTCAAATGGGTCGTTTGGTCCGACCAACAGTCCGTAACCCAAAGATATTTTACAGTGATTTAAGAGCAGCAATTTTTTTTTCTTTTTTTTTACATTTTAGAAGTTGGAACCGCAGAATATTTGGCATTTTTTCTTGAAAATGGCCCTAAATGATGAGGCGGTTGTCAAAAATAGTCGCAGATTAATTTTCTGTTGATCAGCTAAGCAATTCATCGACTAATATTTTCAGTTCTACCGGTTCTTCAAGCAGCTAATAAAGTTCTTTTTTTTTTTTTTTATTCCACTGAAGATGATGAATGTGAGCAAACCATAACTGGCAGTGTATGGAGTCAGTAAATCACACTAAATTGGAGGCAAAATTTTTCCCATGATTCTGTTTTTGAAGGGGATTTCATAGCTGTGTGATGCTGCAGACTTTTTTTTTTTTTTTTAATGAACTTTGCCCGTGTCATGAATGTGGACGGACTCCTGTGAGGCGTCTCTCAGCCAGAAAACAGAAGTGAAATAGATAGGCCTGGACTTCCCCATGAAGCACAGACAAAGCACACACTGTGAGACAGCAGTGTGGCTTGCTTTTGATCCAAGAAACTTGTTGATCAGGATAGCATAGTGTACACATTTGTTTGTATTGTTGGATCCTAGATCTTTTTTTTTTTTTTTTTTAACCACCCAGGCATCTAAAAATGTCAGTTGGTTACCTGCCGGTGGCTTTTTTTTTTTTTTTTTTTTTTTTTTGGTGCTTCTGTTCATTTCTCGCTTTGAGTCAAGGAAACTGCAGCTTTTTGCACACAATCCAAACACGCCAGCCTCCGCGCACAGCTTTATCAGCCCATGTAGAACTTCTTCTGTGACCCACTCATCTGGTGGTGCCGTGTCACCGGTCTGCCTTGACTCCCGTAGACCAGTGTAATCCAGCCAGTGATGCAGTCACGGCATCGCAGAGGTATTGTTGTGTCTCTGACCTCTTTTCATTTCCGCTTGCTGATTGCCCGGGACACATGGTTTTATTCACACACCCTAACTATAGATAGTTAGGGTGTGAGAGGGGAAAAAAAGAAGAAAAAAAAAAAACACCTGCTCTGCTTAGACTGAGAGAGAATCATGCATACATTAAGTTTCCCCTGTGGGATGTTTTTTTTTTTTTTTTTTTTTAGTTTTTATTCATTCAACTCTTACTCAAACCAGGAAGTCCCTTTCAAACTCAGTTGATTCATTGGTAGAGAAGATCCATTAGTCTGCAGACGTTTAAATCAGTCAGTCCCGCCAGTATGGGGGGAAAAAAATTGATCGGGCGATGTATCGTCACACTTTATAGTCTGATGCATTTTCCATACATTAAATATCCAAAAGATATTTTAATGAGGAGACTGTTTCTGTTTCCATTAGTTCAGCTTTTCCAGTTTTATGGGTGTTTCAAATTGGGATAAAAGTAGCTGTAGTCTACATGTTTTTATGTTTCTTAGCTCTCAGGTTTAGTTCAGGACTGCATCTATTGGTTATGTTTGTTCTCGGTTAATCTTATTCTAATTTTCTTGATGAATTGATTTATGGGTTATAAAACTTTAGAACATAGTGAAAAATGTCCTACACAGTTTCCCAGAGCCCAAAGTAACCTCTTCAAATTGCTTGTTTTGACTGAAAAACAGTCCAAAAAAACCACAGACATTCGGTTAGGTTATGGTTATGGTTTAATAGAAGAAAAAGCAGAATATCCTCTGCTGGAACCAACTAATGTTTGGCACTTTTGCTTGAAAAACGACTTAAACAATTAATCGTTTCATTGTTTCAGCTCCACTTACATTTAGTAATGCACTGCACAGATGCTGTATATGACCCGTTCCTCCCTTTCACAAAATAATTTGCCATGTCAGAGACACGTTTCCTAACCCGTTACACAGAATTGGCGATTTGTTGTAGTGGTTTACTTGCACCAATGACCAGAAAAATTTAAGAATGATCTTTATCTTGAACTTTGGCAGCCATGGCGCCATGATGGTGTCATGTTTTCAGTCGCCCTTTGCCAGCCCCTACATAACTTTTCTGTGTCTCCCAATGAAAGATTTTCAAAGAATAAGTTTGCCTTAAAAATTCAAACAAGGATGTCCAGTTTGTCGGTCATTATTAACAACTCCCTAGATTATTATTATTATTATTGATTCTGGGTGTGAAAAATTGCAAAGAAAATATAACTCATATTAAAAAAAAGGACAAATAATTTGCACAGTAATTGCATATAGACATTTATTCACTCAGATACTATACTGTTATGTATTTAGTATTCTTTTGGTAATGATTAAGGGCTTCATTGAATGACTTTCCCTATAATCTGATGGAAAATTACATAATGTACCATATGTACCATTTAACAAACCACTGAGGTAATTTAATCAAATGTTGTTTTGCCAGGCTATATATGACTCAAGGAGACAGAAAAGGCTTTCTTGTACAAATGATACTAATGTGTATAGCATTTCACAGGAAATCTGAAATTGTCAGTGACTTGTTCAAAGCAGAGAGCTGAATGAGAGGACTGCAGTGAAGTTTTGTTGGAACTTTTGATCCCACACAGTCTGTTTCTGAATAACACTGCAGCGTCCAAGTTTTGGTCAAATGACATTTATTCTGGAGGAAGAAGAGCTCATTTCTGATCTTTAAGATACATTCAACAGTACAATTGCTGCTTCACTGAAACAGCATCCTCTCGCTGCTTTTGTGCACAGACATCGTTTACAGCCTTTGATGACATTGGAGGGTTTGTACACATCGTTGAATTTACAAATTTAAGCTACACTTTGATTTGAATCCGTTAAAATACTTTTACAGAAGGGGCCCTCTCTGTGTTGTTTGAGGTTAGTCTAAATTAAGCACTAATGCTCAGTTCCATTTCCTGGTTTTTCACACACGTTTGTTTGCTACAACTTCCCACTCAGGTTTTGAGGTTATTGTGTATTTGTTTTGTGTCGTCATTTACGTTTTTGCCCTAAAGCCTACAAAGATGTGCCTACTGATACGTGTTTTAACATGCTCATTTAGCTCAACAGCTTGCTGTTCTATCTTTTCTAAAAAAATGTTTTTGCATTGATCAATATCCCAACCACTCAGTCTTGCCACTCAGCCCACTAGGTGTTACATTTTGAGGTAGTCTCTTGAGATGAATACTGAGGAAAATTGTTAAGCAACATTTTCTCTCTTCCTGAAATGTTGTTTTGTTTTTTTTTTCCTCTATTTAATTCTGTTGCTTTTGATCAATTCCTTGATATAAGTTAAAGTAGGCCTGCAAGTTTTTGCAAGAAAAATGGAAACGTGTTTATATAATATGTGTGTATATATATATATATATATATATATATATATATATATATATATATATATATATATATATATATATATATATAATATGTAAAAAAAATGTATTTATTTATTTTTATTTACTTATTTTTTTTGCCCCACCTGTAGATTCCTGCACTTAGCAATTATCCATGAAGACAATTTCATCACTCAGCACTTGATACAGCTATTCCCAAAAGAAGTCCTGGACATCCAAAACAATTTATACCAGGTAAATGCAACATGAATCCTTCCACCACACAAACATTCTGCTGCTTCTGCTGGAATCAGTCCATAATGACTTCCTCGTTATCGTGATCTTGATTGTGGAAAAAGTGGCATTATTTATATCTCTGTACTTCCAGAGAAGTTTTGTTCCTCTTTATTTGAGGTCCATCCTATCTCAGGGACGTCACTGTGGGTGGTTCCAGTGTTAGCTCATAAGGGACTCGGAATGGAAACTCCCCTCCTCTACCTCCTGTAGAAATAGAACCACAGGGAGCTGTGGAGTGTATCCTTGTTCGGATGTGGGTGGAGGAACTGTTCCAGTTATTCAAGATGTCAGACCAGAGTCTTCCTAGTGTAGAAACCAAAGTGAAGAAAAAGCAAACTGACAGAACAGTAATAAGGAAACATCTATAGTTAAGACTCAGCACTTCATGCATTGACTCAGTTGGCCCCATACTCTTAGAGAGTCCACTTGGTTGCCTAATATCCTCTTAGTCATGATTTTAAGAACCCATATTTATAGACATTACTGAGAAGAAATCTTGTTTAAACCTTAAGGTTTTAAAACAAAATCCCCCTCAGACATCTGCATACTGATTTAAAAAAAAAAAAAAAACAGCCATTGAGGATGCATTTTTGCAGTGTTGTGTCTTGCACCAGAACGCAGTGCAACCGCAAGACTTGTTTGTTTTGGACGGAGGGTGCAACTCTAACTTTCTCAGCTGGAAAAGTTTTCTGTTTGTTTTTCTGTATTCATATGTATAGCCAAAAGCTGGTATTTTTGGTATTTATCCTTGACAAATGATTTAAACGATTATCAAAATGTTTGCTAAATTAACCAGCTGATGAATCGACTAATTGTTTCAGCTCCGCAGTTACATTCCGGCATGCATTGGTTAGGACAAATAAATGATATTCAATTTAACCAGAGACATGCACTTTTGATTGCATTACACATCCTTTGTCTTTTGGGATCCCCAGAGCCCATTGCACCTGGCCACCTATCTGAATCTGACAGAGGTGGTGAAGAGCCTGGTGGAGAAGGGGGCCAGCCTGGAGCTGCAGGACCAGGATGGGAACACAGCGCTCCATGTGGCCTGCCAGCACGGACAGACAGAGTGCACCAACGAGATGACCAGAGACGTTTCCCCTAGGAAGCTGACACCGGTCTTCGAGACCCAGAACTGGAGAGGTGAGGAAAAAGACTAGCCGCTGCAGAGCCCCCATTAGCCAACAATTTGTTGTTGTTATTTAGGGTCATTTTGTGTGTCTGCATCATCTGTGGGATTATTTGTCAGTGTGTTATGCTGAAAATGAATTTCCCAGATTATGCGCTCTTTAAAGTAAACAATTAACTTTAAATTCAATTAATTTCGCCAGATATAAACTTTCTGACTTCCACCATTTTGCAAAAGAAGAAGTAGCAGTAACAACAGCTAGATATAGATATAGCAAAAACACTTGTAGGATTAGCACAGATGTGGGGAATCTGCGAGAGCAATACCATGTTGATCTATGTCCTCCTGGTCTCAGTTTGTCATTTGGAAAAAGACATGATTTTTATAATGCATCTCTTATTCACTTTTGAACTAAAATGAGCCCCGCGTTCCACATTTCAAACAAGATGTGTACTTGCAGGTCTTGCCTGTCTTCACTTGGCTGCACTGAACAGGCAACATCAGATTATGAAGCTCCTGATGAAAAAAGGAGCTGACCTGAATATCCAGGTTAGTCTGTGAAATGACTCCTTATTTTATGGCATCATATGGATTATATTTTTAATAACCAAGCTCTACTTAAAGGGTGAATCCACACCGAATCATTATGTAAATCGGGATAAAAAAAGAAAAACATTTAAACAAATTTTGAGTTGTCCTTGATTTCAAACAGTATACTTCTTCCCACCAGACTCTGACCTGCCACTCATAAGATTTAAGATACGTATCTGAAAGAAAAAGAGCGAAGGAGAGAATGAGAAAGCATCGCAATTTGCTTGCGTATAACCAAATTTAATTAGTCTCTGCGTAGGGTTACCCTGCATTATACTACACTTCATCCAGTCATGTGCCAGTATTTATAATCACACACATCCCTGTCAGACTCCGTTTACTGCTCCTGGCCGTATGTCGTGGTCATCTCTATAAATCTGCTGCACCTGTGCAATGCTGATCGTGATATAAGCTGAGCTCCGGGCTTCCTGCAGGATTCAAGGAGACATAATTAGATTTGAGACAAGGCTGGGCTGGACAGCCTCTCTTAGCTTTCTATTGATGGAAAGGAACATGACAGTCAGTCCCAAAACTACCCCAGACATTCCTCTCAGTTTAACTCACTGGCTTCACTTACCGCTCTGCCTCACATCCCATGTATTGAATTTTTATTATTATTATTATTATTATTATTATTATTATTGTTATTAATTATTATTATGTGGCTTACTGTGTCCTTTTTCTTCCAAGCTTGCAGAATGCAAAATTGGAAAGTAATATGCGTATACTTAAGAACTGAAAAATATCAAACTGATAAAATTATTAAAATAAAAACGACCTACTTTATGTTGTGGCCCCTTTTTCGTAAGTCTGGCTTTATTCATGGCATTTCTCATTGTCTTCTTCCATCTACACCCCTCTCGCAGGAAGGAACCAGCGGGAAAACAGCTCTTCACCTCGCCGTCGAGCTGCACGACATCACATCAGTGAAGCTGCTGCTCAGCAGGGGAGCCAACGTGGATGCTGCCATGTTTAACGGCTGCACGCCCCTGCATCTCGCAGTGGGGAGGCAGGACGCCACCATCGCCAATCTCCTTTGCCAGTCTGGCGCTGACACAATGCTGCGAAATATGGAGGATGAGACAGCGCTGGATCTGGCTGACGGCAATGATGATGTAAGTTGTTATTATTATTATTGCTAGTGAGGTTGTGAGATGGACCACCATACATATTTTAAAGGATTAGTCTGGCATAATTTCTATATTTTTTTTTATTGTCAGCAAAGCCTGTTTTAAAAAAAAAAAAAAAAAAAAAAAGTAATCCGACAGTAACGTATGGCCTGATCAGTTTTTTTCCTCTTTTCCATAAATCTCCATTGTCGCCCAAAAACAATTAAAAACCCATCAATGAGCCACAGCATTACGTGGGTGACATGATCCTCCCTTAAGGTGAACATGGGCACTGTAGTTCATTATTGATTCAGTCCCAAATATGCTGTTCTGCTGCTGTAAAATATTCAACAGAGCATCAATTGTGTATTAATCTGCGGCTGAAAATAGTCCCCAACAAATTCACCGTTCACTCCTGTTTGAGTCATGTCTGCTAAACACTTCAGTGCCCAACTGTTTCAGGGAATGATTTAGCCTCTTTTCAAATGAAAGTATACATTTGTACGTCATTTTAAAGATTTATGGAGTCAGCAGAAAGAAACTGGCTCGGGGATGAGAAGTCGCCAGAAGTGAAAGAGGGACTAACACATTATTAGTTTTCGTCTTTTTATGGAATTTGTTGACAACAAGTAAAATTTAGACACCAGCCCTGCCCAGGAAGTTCCCACTCTTCATCATGTCAAAGTATTGTGAGCTACAGGGATAAGAGTTGAACAGCAGTGCTTGCATTACTTCAACTACAATACTTAGAAAAATACCTAGTGTCAGATATATTGCTTTTCCTACCATTTGGCGAGGACAGCAATGAACCATTAGAGAAGGCATCGATAAAATTTGACCTTCTGTATCCCTGTCTTTCAGATCCTGGCTCTATTTCCTTTTGATGACATCCAGATCTCTGGGAGGTCAGTGGTCGGTGTGAAGTTTTGAGCTGAAACATAGGCTGAACAACAACCTTGAAATTGTCTGGAGCTTCACTTTGGCTGGATTTGATTTTTTTTTTTTTTTTTAAAAACAAAAAAAAAACTGTTTGCGCTGACATTTTCATTAAATAGTGCTTCTATTTGTAGTTCACTGGTTCACTTCCCTCTGACAAAGATTGATTAGGCTTAATTAAGCACTGATAGTCAAAAATCAGTTTCTGAGTCACTGGCTCAATTTTTTTGCTTCTTTTCATATGCCACTGGAGAGGTTGTGCTTAGTTTTCTATCAGCGTGTTCAGTGTCCATAAAAAAATTCTACCTCTTCATCATATTAACCTAGTTTTAATGGCTAGAAAAGGAACATGCAACTTGTTTCTCAGTTTCTCAAACTTTATCAGTGCTGCGATTGTCTTTGCATTGAAATGGAAGTAAGATTTTTTTGTTTTAAAGTCTGAAAACTTGGCCTTTTGTTGTGGCCACAAAGAGGCTTTTTGAGGAGTGCAATCAGAGGCAGGAAAGAAATGTTTCATCTGCTAAATTTAAAATGTAAAACAAACTGTGTGTCCCAAAGAGACCTGCAATACAAAGAAAACAAAACTAATAACATCCCTGCTTTTTGTTAAAAAACTCATATAGAAATGTAACATAAAACACAAAATTGAGCTTCACTTTGCTGCCTCATGTTGTGAAACAGGTTGGTGTATAATTACATTGGCCTGTTCACTTAACATTTATTTTGTAATAAAAATTTTAAAAAAAAACAAACTCCCTGCATATTGTTTTGTTTGTGTGTGTGTGTGTGTGTGTGTGTGTGTGTGTGTGTGTGTGTGTGTGTGTGTGTCGGGGGGGCAGGGGTATGCTTGATGTCTGTACACACCCAAACTCATGCACACATACATAGAAGCGACATGAATATTAGATGCCATTTGAGTAAGGGGAGAGCCCTTGGACCCCTTTTTAACTCACCTTTAAAAATCTGTTGGTTTTTTTTTTGGTTTTTTTTGTTTTTCCATTATAGATATGCATAGACATCTTTTTGTGTGGCTGGCCACCATTTGCAGCAAATGCAACTGGTCATAAATTTATACAGTAAACTATAATGAGCGGATTTGATGTCAAAGCTCTTTCACGAAAAACAACCCAGTTCTTTTCTTTGCTTCCTGTCAGCTGCTTTTCTTAAGGTATATCTTTTTTTTTCCTGTTAGTTGCTTCCTCCTGACGGGCCCTGTAATACAGTGCCTGTGGAGCGGCTGGAAATTCCACTCAGCTGTTACTCCTTTATATAAGCACATGCCATCAGCAAAACAGGTTGAACAATAAGCCAGGAAAAAGACCTCAGTTCACCTTTATATTAGCCAGAATAACTCTGACTGGTAGTCACAAAGTCGCTTTCTTCTGGTCAGGTAAACAGTGGTGTAAGGGTCTGCCAGTGGCACTTAACTAATTATGGTGAGAGCTGCTAAACAGACAACCTCTGTGGTCAACAGCTAGAACAGAGAGTTGTGAAACTGCACCTACTTCCCCATTGAGCCTATGTCCTGGGAAGCCCTTATGCTACTTGCTTTATGTACAGGTCATGCTGGCAAAAAAGTGATCTGAAAAAGTTACATAAGCTAGCTTCAATTCACATTAATTATGCAAGCCCATATTTCCCTACATATTACATACATAGTTGTGGGTACATTTCATTTTTTATATACTTATAATCTAGTCACATTGATTATGGGTACATTTTTTTACTCATTCCTTGTCCATCGTCACTGACAACCTCCTACAGACCCACCACCGTCAGACTCCAGCACGGAGCCGAAGGGGTGAGCTCAAACCACTTTCGGAGTACAACAGGCAGAAGTGTAGCCTAGATTAGGTCCAAGTACTGGTACACTCTATTCCTTTGGTTTTCCACTAATAAACAAAAAATTGGGACATAGCACTGGAGTCGTTACTCAGTTAAAGGTATGAGAAGACACTCAAACACCCTTTTTTCCAGTCTCCCTGGTCTCGTGCCACGATTTGCCTTCTCAAACAGTAATGTAGCAGTCGAGCATTACTGAAGTATAGTTTGAAACTGCTTAAGTTACACTATTTCATGACACAATGTAATCGATTGGCTGCCACGAGGTCCAACTCCAGCGCCACAGTCTGAAATTCACAGCGCAATGGCAGACCATTTTAAACAGGCCTCTGGGAGGTCCGGTGGGGGTTGCTTTGACAAAAACAGTTAAATGAAGGAAAGAGAGTTTGTGTTCATTTTTTTTTTTTTATTGTTTATTATTTTCCTTGCAACATATTTTGTCATTTTGGAGCCACATCCAAATTTCTCAGTTGAAAGCCAGTACTGCAAAGGCCAGTGAAATATGGTCCAGACGAATGTTTAAACAACGTCTGCAAATAGTCGGTAAGAAACCTTTCAGTTTTGAATCTATTTTGAATGTAATTTCAGCGGTAAAATGCTCAATCGGTAGTTATTCTTCAATTTACAATGTTGAACACCTATAATGGATATAAAATATGATGCATTGTTGTATAGTAAATTAAACTCCACAAATATATTTTTCAAAAATAGTTTCAAGACCAGATAAAATGCTGCTTAGACATTAATGAATCAGTGAAAAATAATCCATTATTATAATATAACGCTGACAAGTGCAAATATCTCTGAATAATGAGCATTTTTGCTTTTGATATTTCAAGTACCTTTTACTGATAATGCTCAGGTATATTTTTGAATGCGGGAGCCTAAACATGCAATGCAATGGAAATGAAATAAAATAGCACAAATAAATAGAAACAGCACAAAATGGAAATAAACAACTGAATACAAATAGGTTACCTCAAAGTTGTAAGTGTAGCACCTGAGTAAATGAACGTAGTTGACATTGTTTATCAGCACGGCAGTTACTCCTCCACGCCGAGAGGGGGCAGGCCGCGGTCTCCGGCACCCTTTGGTGTTGAGTACGGAGGAGGGGGCCTTTCCTGCTCAAGTGAACACTTCGGGGGATAAGTTGAAGACATATACGAGCTAAAGGCGACCGGTCCGGGAGAAGCCAACCCCTCATTATTAAAATACCGTTACCTGCCGGTTCCGTGGGGCTTCATGCGCGGTTTCAGCGGAGACGTTTGAGTCTGTCGGCGTGCGTGTTGCGCCAGGTGTCGGGCCACAGAGTGTGGGAAAATGCCATCTTTTTCATGGAGGTAACGATAGAGACCAAGAGGAGCTAACTGGACAATTATATCAGGCTAAAGACGAGTTTTAAGTGTGGACAAGCTCAGCTGACTGTTGGCTGATGTGACTGTCAGTGTGTAGCGAAGTCAGTTAACCGTTAATTACCGCTGTTCGTGGTTAAAGCGACTGTTGGTGTGTTTTTTTTTTTAAGTCTGCAAACTACCTGCTGGCCAAAGTAAAACTGCGCTGGTTTGTGTACAGGATGCGGTGTCCGCAAACCCAGTGCTACTACGAGTGCTTTCGTTTCTTGATTATTTTCTTAACATACTTTATCACTTACTTTGTTTTTGGTAGCTGTTGCCAAAAATGGCGTCCCTTGGTTCACAAATGTGATAGCTGTCAACTAAAACATGAAACTATAAAATTCCTACACCGGTCGCAGGACTTGATGGGTAACGGAATGTGTTTTTTTTTTTTTTTTTTTTTTTTCCCCTTTCCCCTTTCCCCTTTCCCCCTCCTGCACTCCGACTGTGTTTACTGTGAATATATACATTTATCCAGACATCTCTCTCCAGCAGCTAGGGAGAGAGCGGTCTGACAGTTGTTATGAAGGGCTGGGTTATGTCTGTCTTTTTTTTTTTTTATCAAGGGAAAGCTGTGTTTTTCAGTTTCAGTCCACATTATCTGCTGTCATACAAGACACAAGCACTAATTCTCTCCTCAGGTAAATTTTGGCAATGCTCTCTCTTGTGTCCCTGTGGTGTAAGCAGCCCGTAGGTTGGCAGCCCGGCCAGTGCCTTGCATTCCTCCATGTAATAAGCTACTTGTTCAGGGCCCAGGTCTCGCTGCAGTGGGCTACTGGGTAGCCAGGCCCGAGCAGGGTGCCACACAAAGACGTTCTGTGTGAGTCACACTCCCCCTGGGAGGAGGCCCAGCCTCGCTCCAAACGGGTAACACACTTAGTGCCACGACAGCAAGGAGCACACCTTTTTTTCAGTGGAAGCTAGGGTTTCTCACAGGTGCGCTTGAGTCCCCAGTGCTATTTAAGCTGCTTGCGGGCGTGGGTGAGGATGGTCATCTCATTTCTTTGTGGCTATTTTAACAGGTTTTTATCGTTTTACATGCTTGCATACCTTCCGTACTGCACCTATAGCCTATGTTGTGCATTGGAATTGGTTTGCTCATCATGGGTAGTACTACTCAGCTTATGAAAACAGTTGTGTAGGGTACTTTGAGGGAGTTTTCTGAGGAAATAACCCCAGTGGTTTCATCAGGATCATGTCAGCTAAAGCTTGGAGACATAACATAAAGCCTGCATTACAAACTGGGCTAAGTTATAAAGACATAGGCATTTGCCAGGCAGGAAGAGGCTAATGAAAGATGCCATTGTGTTGCATTATGGAAAGTGAAGGTCCGAGTGTTTTGAAACTTGACTCAACCTTGGGACCAAAGGTTTGGCTCTTTCGGCCTCTGCTGCATCTATTTCCTTTTTTAAATCAGTCTCTTGGAAGCAACCCAACTTTATGAGTGCAATACTAAATTTCTAGAGTAGCCATTATTATTCATCTCATTGCAAAATGTCCTCCCACAACAGCACCTTTCAGTTGCTTCTGCTTCAGGACTTCTGTTTTACAGCAAGATGCATGATAAAACAGCATTCCTCTGTTGAAATGATGGTTCCCAATCCATA
Organism: Xiphias gladius; assembly: GCF_016859285.1. Classification (NCBI taxonomy): domain Eukaryota; kingdom Metazoa; phylum Chordata; class Actinopteri; order Istiophoriformes; family Xiphiidae; genus Xiphias; species Xiphias gladius. The sequence continues at coordinate 8,797,168 of NC_053403.1, read as the reverse complement.
TAGGAAAGAAACACTACCTTTAGGTATCCTGTGAAGTTGTTGGAAAGAACAAATACAGTGATTCTGCACAATAAATTGAATCCAAAGGCTTCAGTGTGATTGTATCTATCCAGTGTGATGAGGAAGGAAATATGAAATTGAGCTGAAATGCTAACATATTAACTTTTGTATTGGCTTCTTAGTTTATATTTATTGTCACCCAGTTGATATTTATCATCAGCCTTGTTGTGATAGAACAGTAATGTAAAATGTTTTGTAATTTGTATGATATTAACCGCATATTACAGAGACAGATCAGTCAGAGTTCGCCAGTTGATATCGCCAAGTGTTGAGTAGTTGCCCTGCACCTTGAAAACACATTGTAGCGAAACCTTAGGGTTACGTTCTCGCAGTTGTGTTGATCCCTCCCTTCACTCGAGCAGACAAACGCATGTTAGTTTAGGATTTAGAATGACTTTTTTTTTTTTTTTCTGATATACCATATTGTATTACTCCCTTAGGGTTTGGCCCGCGCTTGTGTTGCTTCTCTTCCCTTCAACTGTGGCTGCAGAAGAGTCATCACTACTGGAAGGCTGGCACGATGTTTGGCTCTTCCGCTTCCTCGTCAACATGCTGGGATACTCCAGCATCATCATCCCCGGCTACCTCCTCATTAGCTACTTCAAGCGCACCAATTACTTAGAAACAGGTCTGTGCTCATGGAAACACACACTGACATCTTATTTGGAAATGTATACCAGTTAATGAACACAGATTAGTTTTTGTGGTCACTTCCTGACCACCTCGATATCAAGTTCATTGAAAAAAATTTTTTTTTTTATGTTTCCCTTACTTTCAGGTAGTGGGATGTGCTACCCTGTCATAAGAACCTGCGTGTTTGGCAGTGAGGCCAAAACAGGTCTGTTGGATGACGTGTCGGTTCCCCCCAGGAATGAGGGAGATTCAGGCTCGTCACTCAAACAGGCCATGAAATTAATCTTTTGTGCTGCTGGACTTCAGGTGTGAATCCCCTCAAAAAATACAGTCATTATACATATAGCTACATGTGGCTTAATCACTATAATACCATAGTATTAGGTTTTTTTTTCCTGCCTGCGCAGCTGTAGGGAGGGTTGTTTCATGTTTGTTTTATTTAAGTGTGATTATACCCACAGCCTGGTGAAAGAGTTATTGGTCGCTGGTGATACCCAACCTCTTGTGGCTATACTGTAGGAAATGGAGGACCCAATCCACAGTCTTTGTTCTGTTAAAGCCAATGTGAGACTTGAGCAGTCTGAGTTAGCCAGACAACCAAATTTTGTCTTTTTAGTACAAAATTTCAGTCTTTGTGTTTCCCTGCACAATGTTTTCTTGCTACTAAATGTCCTAGTAGCTACAGTGCATTCGGAGTATTCAGACCCCTCATTTTATGTTGCAGGCTTGATGCTAAAATTAAAAAAAAAAAAAAAAAAATTTTTTTTTTCCTCATCAATCCACACTCTATTCCCCATAATGATGAAGTGAAAACAGAATTTTAGACGTTATTGAAAATTTATTGCAGAGGAATAATTGTAATATCGCATTGACATAAGTATTCAGACCCTTTGCTATGACACATTTCTCTTAATCATCTTTGAGATGTTTCTGCACCTTGACTAGAGTCCACTTGTGGTAAATTTAATTGATCGAGCGTGATTTGGAAAGGCGCCCACCTGTCTATATGAAGTCTCACAGCTGACAATGCATATCAGAGCAAAAACCAAGCCCTGAGGTCGAAGGAACTGCCTGCAGAGCTCAGAGACAGGATTTTTTCGAGACACAGATCTGGGGAAGGCTACAAAACAATTCCTGCTGCATTGAAGGTTCCCAAGAGCACAGTGGCCTCCATAATTCTTCAATGGTAGAAGTGTGGAACAACTAGGACTCTTCCTAGAGCTGGCTGCCCAGCCAAACTGAGCAATCAGGGGACAAGGGCCTTGGTAAGAGAGGTGACCCAGAACCCGATGGTCACTCTGGCTGAGCTCCAGAGATCATGTGCAGAGATGGTAGGCACCGGAGATAAACTTCAATTGTCATAGCAAAGCTTCTGAATATTTATGTCTAGGTGATATTTCAGGTTTTCCGTTTTAATAAATTTGCAATACTTTCTAAGTTCTGTTTTCACTTTGTCATTATGGGGTATTGATTGTAGATTGATGAGGGGGAAAAAAGAGACTACCAGGACAAAAATACCTATTTGATTAATGTGTAGTTGCTTTAGGAAGGGATCACAGCCAGTACAGGGAGGACCAATGATTACAGCAACCAGTAACTCTTGTGTTATTTATGACCTGAATATTGTATTACTAAAGATTTGAATAAATCCAAATCTAAAGATTTGAATATATCCAAATCTACATTTTAAGTACATAGTGACATTTGGCCAAAAGAAAGCCGAAGAGTTCATGTCAATATTCTTATTCTTAGGGATCGTACCTGACATGGGGGGTCCTGCAGGAGAGGGTGATGACCCGATCCTATGGAGCCACGACACCAGAGGAGCAGGGAGAGAGATTCAAGGACTCCCAGTTCTTGGTCTTCATGAACCGTATCCTGGCTCTTACCGTGTCGGGCCTCTGGTGCCTCCTGTTCAAGCAACCTCGCCATGGAGCACCCATGTACAAGTACTCCTTTGCCTCGCTCTCCAACATCCTGAGCAGCTGGTGCCAGTACGAGGCCCTCAAATACATCAGCTTCCCCACCCAAGTCCTGGCCAAGGCCTCCAAAGTAATTCCTGTCATGCTCATGGGTAAGATCGTCTCCCGTAAGAGCTACGAATATTGGGAGTACTTCACGGCTGTGCTGATCTCAGTGGGTGTCAGCATGTTCCTGCTGTACAGCTCAAATAGCAAGCAACCATCCACTGTCACCACCTTCAGTGGGATCATCATCCTCATCAGCTACATTGTCTTCGACAGCTTCACCTCCAACTGGCAGGACAACCTGTTCAAGTACAAGATGTCATCAGTGCAGATGATGTTCGGAGTCAACCTGTTCTCCTGCCTCTTCACCGTCGGTTCACTACTGGAGCAGGGTGCCTTCTTCGACTCTCTGGCCTTCATGACACGTCACTCCGAGTTTGCCTTTCATGCTGTGTTGCTGTCCGTATGCTCAGCATGTGGCCAGCTCTTCATCTTCTACACCATCAACCAGTTTGGTGCTGCCATCTTCACCATCATCATGACCCTGAGGCAGGCCATCGCCATCCTCCTCTCTTGTTTCCTTTACGGTCACGCTGTCACCATGGTAGGTGGATTTGGTGTTGCCGTAGTTTTCCTGGCACTTTTCCTACGGGTGTATGCACGTAGCCGCATGAAGTCAGGTCGACGGTCAGCGCAGCCGCTTGCACAGAAGGTGTAGCACTCCAAGGTCGCACCAACCTGGGAACTGAGACCACATTTTCTGTGGCGCTTTTTGTCTATTTGTGTGTATCTGTTGAGTCTGTTGTTTTTTAACTGTTCTTTTCCATTGGTTTTTATTTTTGTTAGCAACGGTACAGAAAGGGATTCATCCGTTTTGACTCTTACACCAAGATGCCCCCAAGGGGTCCATGTGATTTGAGTGCCTGTAAGATTGTCTAATACACGAGTCCCAAACGACAACATGCAAACTGCCTCTAGTTAAACGGTAGAATATTTTTTCTTAAACCACAGTATGTGGCTTGTGCGGCCAGTTTAAGGTTGCTGTGATCCTGGAAAAGGTATGTGAGCTATACGGTTAAGCATTAATTTTCAAGATTTTACAACCATGCCCCTGACCTAACTTTATGAAAGCTGACTGTTTTGCTCAAATATTTGGGATAAAGACAACACTTGCTATCCATTAGGTTATCAGTGAGTCACAGTAGCCAGATGCGTATCTCACAGTCCTCCGTGTCGGAGAGCAGTGGTCTTAGTGTCTTCATTTGGGATTTTATCTTGTAAAGCTGTAAACATAGCCTGAACACATGGTGCATACATTACTGTTTAATTTAAGGTATATTAACTTGTTCCAGCAGCTACAATCTGTAATGTAGGGTGGTAAACAAAAGTTTGTGCAATAAAGAGAGCACTACTTACAAAATTGTACAATTTGGCCATGACTTCACTGAACCAGATGCTGCTTTTGGTACTTTTTACTCCGGGTTATTTTAAGATCATCATTTTGTTGTCATCACAACACAGAATTACTTCAGTTTTAAAATTGGGCTAAAAAAAAAATCATGTAAATATATCTCTAAGTCATTGTTTATGCCAACCAACTTGTCTGTTGTGTACTTTTGTAAAAGGACTGCTTCATGTTTTCCATGTGAATGTTTGGGAGAATACTGAATGAATGTTGACGATGCTCATTGTCATCACAAGGATGTTGGTGCAGGGGATGGTTTGCAGAAGAGAATGGATACAAGGGAAATGTAATGTTACTGGTACCTTGTTTTTATCATTCAACTATTTCCTCTTGTAACTGGATTATTAATAAAACCTATTAAATTAACTTAAAGCTATGAAGTGCAGAGGTTTGATTTTACTTTTTACCATTGTGCCAAAGGATTTGCCGTGTTGTGAGTGCCGTTTTGTAGGGAATACAGTGTTAATCTTGATGATTATTTGTACACAAAATGCAGCCCAAGGTGCTTTTATATTAAGAAGGACGACTGAAAACAAAAGAAAGGAGCAGACATTTGAAACAACAGCTGAAACTTCTCCACAGTTTTTGATCCAAAACTACAGACGGTAGCTTCATCGCAAGTCTTTGTCTTTGTTTTCAGTTCAGTGAGCAGCAGCGAGTCAATGGTTCAAACAGCTCTACCAGCTCCACTCCCTGTTCCAGTTAAAACTCTTGCAGGACCTTTTCTGTGTAAACCATTTTTGATTTACTGACTTTTTGAGGAAACCTGTGAAGACTGCACTGCAGTACGCCAGGACACTTCTCCGCAGGTCTGACCTTGGCAATATTGGTTCAATAATGACTCTTGCTCTAGCTATGTTCCTTACGTGTGGCTACAAAGTTATATCTCTCGGTGCAGTTTTCCTCTTTGCTCTATTGGACCAATAACTAGGATCTCAATTTGGGGCTCAGGTGAACAGGCCCAACAGCTAAATAGAGTTGCCTGTCATCTGCCAGTAAGTTTTTGATAATCTCTCACTATGAAACAAGGGAGCAGTGAGCACAAGCATTTATCTTAAAACAGCACATTGCTATTGTTACTGTGTTCCAAGTTCCTCTGCAGTTGCTTTGGCTTGGGGAGCCAGAGTCTCTACCATGACTGTAGATTTTCTTTCTGCCGCCTCGCCGTACTTCTTCCACTCTCCAGTCTAACGAAGAGAAGAGGCATACTTCGTTTTTCGAAACATCTAAGCTGCCGTTTGCGTTCTACACTGATTCATAAACCAGTACACTATTATGATTCACTGAGCATCAAACTGAAGACTGGGTTTGACTGTGAAGTGAGAGAAAACATTTCCCCCTGGTTTATCAATCTCACAGCTGTTAGATTGGGGAATTTCCCCATACTTCTCATTTCACAACGTCCTACACCCCATCTGGTTTGGAGCAGTGCGTCACCATGTTAGCATCTCCAGTCCGCTTTTCAGCATTGCAAATGACAAACAAGAAAGGTGGTTTGGGGGGGGGGGTTAACCAGGCCGCAGACGTTCAGACCTCCACTCTCAGCCCCCAGTCGGACCAGTCACTCCGGGCTCTCGCTCTGACTGCAGGGAAGACGCGGGCTGAGTGTTTTTATTGGAACTTTCATTAGCTAGCATTCACGTTTGACAGTTTCGGCAATGCCCAGCATCTCTCGGGAGCTTTCCTGAAACCGTCGCTGTCTTCTGTCGATACTTCACAGAGCAGCTGAACTGGAGCTCAAGATTCTGGGAAAATATGCGTGTTCGCTTTGTTGCCAGAGGTTAAATGAGAACGTTGATACCCCTCTCATGCCTCTATGCTAAGTGTGAAGCCGCGACCGGCTAGCCTGGCAACTGCTCCCTGCCAAGAAATAGTCCCACACATATCCCCCGGTAAAACAGTGATCTGTCCTTTGTACATTATCACCGGCATTTGTACGGATTAAACAAAAAAGATATAATGTTTTAATTAGTGAGCTTTGTTAGCTTTGGACAGAGCCAGGCTAGCTGTTTCCCTCTCTTTCCAGTCTTTGTGCTACGCTAGATTAGCTAGAGGTAGCTTCATATTTACTGTGCAGATATGGCAGTAGTATCAGACTATCGGCGAGAAACCAAAAGTGTGTTTCCCAAACTGTCAGAGCTTTTTCTTTTAGATCATTTCCGGGGGATCAGAACAAGCAGCACCGTGACCACAAAGCAGCCTTTGTAACCTTAAGTCCACAACCACCCACTCCCTAACTGTACATGTGGAATACAAACACAGTGAGACGGACCACGTCTGACTCTCCACCCTCTTACGCCTCGTCACACAAGTTATCGTTTTCATGGGTTGCTCTTCTCTATGCTCCACGATAGAGGTTTTTATTTCTCTCATGCAGGCGTTTCATCTGCGTATCTTGTTTCCTTCTTACTCAGTGTGGGTGTTAATCCTGTTCCTGTCTCTAGTATTTACCAAGTGCTGTCGAATATGAGAAGTGACTCTGTATCTGATGTGATGTGTGTAACAAAATTGTCTCAGATCATGAGTAGCGTTGTTTTTTTTGTGGCATTTAGTATCGCAAATGTCATTGAAACTAAATTACACAACTTACACATTTGCAAACAGGCCTGTTGACGACGTGGCCGCGGGTGTACACTGCAATACCAAACTATACCTCTTTATCTCGTGTTATCTGCTGATCTTGTTACTCAGTGATACAAAAACCGCCCTTATCTGTGGTGGTCTGTTATCGTCGCTAATAATACAGTAAGGTATGTATTCACCGAAGTCACCGTGAAACGTCTGGAGACCCATGGAGACAAAGATTAAAAAAACAAATTTTGTCAAGTTGGTCCAGAGTCATCTGGATCAAATCGAAGACAAAAAAAAAAACGTTTACGCGTGTGTGACTGAACAAGAACTCTTTCTAGTCTAAGTAGGGCATGCAGCCTACCAGTCGACACATTTTCAGCCGGTTTTCTTGGCATTTCTGCACCGTTACCGCGCACTGGCAAGGAGACACAATAAATAAAGGAGAGATGACAGGGTGTAAAGGTCACCAGGCACATTCAGAACGGTGACACTGTTAGGCACCGCAGCCCACTCTTTCACCAGGAACCCCCCCCCCCCCCCCCCCCCAAATTGATGCACTCAGCATTTGTGGGTTGAAAGCAGATTAACACCAGAGAGTCAAATGTTTCCACAGGAAGTCTTTTGTGAGCAGAAGGGCAAGTCAGATCAACTTCATGAGGGAAACCTGTGCTAAGGCTTCACCAGGAAATTTCCACCAGCTGAACCAGACAGAGACCTTACAAGAGACTCAGACGGCCCTTTTAAGTCACCAGTCAGGAAATTTCCTGTTTCCCTAATTTGCATTTTTGATTTCTCTTCTCGGTTTAGACCCTGCCTGTATATACGCCAAGAAATGCGCATCTTCTCTAGAACCTTTGACCAAACGCATCACTACAGGAGAGACGCGCGCGGGACGTCTCGGATTTCAATTTTCTCTGGAATCGGAACTGGTTTTCCCAGCTTCTGCGGCGGCGCGGGAATCGCCTGAAAAAACAAGAGGGCCCGACCTGATCACCTGCCGTTCACCGCCCGACCTCCCCTACGCACCCGCGGCTGATCGTGAGCAAAACCCCTGCGGCGCCTGCGCAAAGCCTTCAGAGGAAGCGCGGTGGGTGTTACAGGGGCCTGATCGCCGTCCACGGGTTCGTTCAGGAATCACATAGGGGGTGTAACTGCATGCACTGTATGTACTTTACTCTGCACGTTCCTCCTTTCTGGCTGCCATTGTATTAGATGCTTTGACTTTGAATGTTTACCAGAAGACAGGTCTGCGCCAGGTGCACACACTGTCCTTGCACCTGCCAATATTACAAGACAGACAGACTACGGCCATAGTGCTATAACATGGATTGAACTGTGATGCAAACCCACTCAAAACACATTATTTTCACATGTATTTCCATTGTGTAGTGAGTACTCGCACATGGGTACTACCTGTTCCAAGTCTCTTTCTGCAATGCGAACGATGCGCAGACGACCAAGCGATATGTTAAGGGCAGCCCAACGAAGGTGGTCAGGTCGAGAAGTTGTCGGAAGTGGCAGAAAAAAAAAAAAACCGTGAAGTTCTCAGTACGTTTCTGAATGACACAGCTAAAGTTCCCCCACTATCACTTTGACTGGAGCGAGTGTGTGTGTGTGTGTGTGTGTGCGTGTGCGGGCGCGCGTGTGTGTTCAGAAGGGACAGACACCCACGCTTCACCGTTTTTACTGGCGAGAGCAGAAAGGCTTCTGACGCCTCCTCGGAACTTGTACAAAACGCGACTTCCAGGAAAACTACGAGTTTTACATTTCCCCCGGAGTTCAGCTGATGATGCCTCACACTTTCAAGAAAGTCGTGCATTCAGTGTGTGCTCGTTTTACAACTAGTTTTTTTTTTTTTTAGTGCCATGCTGATCGACAAGTTGGCAGGACGGCTTCTCGTTTCCTTTTCTAAATAATGTTATTTACTCTATGTGACATCTTGCTGGTAACATTTGCACTGGTATTATTTATGAAACTTATCAATACGTGTACCCACACACAACCAGTTAAACAGTTTCTGATAACTAATAGAGGCGCGCTACATTTAAATAAGATTTTAATCGCTTTAAAGACTTGTCTCCCTCAATTCCAAACCATTTTATATAGTATGTACAAACGTAATTCACTCTTATGGTCACTTGTCAGTGTGAACACTCAAAAGAGATTTGAAAATTCAATATATAGTGTAGTATGGATTTCTGAAGTCTGAATTTGTTAGGATTTAATTTTCATTGCTCATTATGATAATGTAAAGGCTACTCTATTGTAAAATATCCAATTCTGAAAAAAAAAAACTTGAGATTTGTTTAAGGAATGGAACCTTTTGTGTCTGATTTTAATTGTAGACCCTGGGACAGGAGCCCAAGTCCTCTGTTTGCAGCGTAATGCAAAGAAGTTATGTTTATGTCTGACAATTGTGTTGCGACTACAGGAGTATTTTTTTTGGGAATGTTAAAAGTCCACATGGATGGGCTCTTGTAAATGCATGACACAATAAATATGGGTTTGGAATGCTTCTCATTCCTATGTGCACGTCTGGGGTGACTTTGCCTTTTCAGTTAAATTTTTTTTTTTTTTTTTTTTAAATATACTACTTCAAACAGTATGTCATGTCACCACCTAGTGGTCACTGAGGAACAGGAAAAATTTTCAAATCAGAACATTAACATCTAAAAACATATAGCCCAAAGTAAAAACTTTTTTTTTGGTTAAATCTCAAAATAAATGCAGGTATTTTTACTTAATTCTCCCCGTGGTTAAGGCTTCGATAAGAGGAAGGAGGGGAAAAAAAAAAAAAAAAAACACAATTAAGGTATTACATCTTTAATTTTTTGCAAAACAAGACTTGGAATACAGATGAGCCTGGACTCAGGCAAAGGAATCTTACAGTCCTCTCTCCATGCAGCGTGCAGTGTTGCACATGAGCAGAACCTCCCCAAACCCTTCACCAGACCTGATAATGGAATGTACCATTCCCATGTTCACACATTTACCACTCCAACATTTAAAACTCAGTGCAACAGGGTACTTGTTAAAACAAATGTGCTGTCACCATGAACTTTTACAGCAAAAACCAAAACTGCTTTTGTTTAAAAAAAAAAAAAAAAAAAAAAAGGTCTTGCAGAGTAATGCTCTAGACACAAGAGCAACACTGGTCCACCACACAACATAAATGACTATTTGTTTTGCAGTTACTGCAATTTTCAGGATGAACAATTGAAAAGTGAGGCTAAAGTGTTAGAAATCTGAGGGGGGGGGTTGGTTTAGTCAACTTCTTCCATGCGTGAAGCATCATCTTCACCATCGCCTTCTAGGGGAGGAATCTCATCTGGGACGGATGTAGAGGTTGCCTCCTCTGTGGGAACGTCGTCGTCATCAATGCCTAGAGATACAAGGATTATATTATATTAGAGATCAATACAAGTAACCGGTGTCATTACTAAGTAAGTTAATATGCCGTGTGTCCTTACCGAGTCCAAGTTTGATCATTCTGTAGATTCGGTTGGAGTGGGTCTGTGGGTCATCCAGGGAGAAGCCTGAGGACAGCAGGGCGGTTTCGAAAAGCAGGATGACGAGGTCCTTCACAGCCTTGTCGTTTTTGTCGGCATCAGCCTTCTGCCTGAGAGTCTCCACGATGGGGTGGTCAGGGTTGATCTCCAGGTGCTTCTTGGCCATCATGTAGCCCATGGTGGAGTTGTCCCTGAGTGCCTGGGCCTTCATGATCCTCTCCATGTTGGCCGTCCAACCGTAAGTACTTGTCACAATGCAGCAGGGTGATGACACCAGTCTGTTGGACACTGTCACCTAGATGAGACAGCCAAACAGGGGATATTAAAATAAAAAGGGAAAAAAAAACCCATCTATAGTGTCCGAACAGCAGGCTGGCCTACTTGACAGTTCAAGGGGAGGTGAATTCAAGTTAATAAAAACACATGCAGAACAGTCATGTTAGAAATAACACAGCATGTCCAGGGAAACCATTTGTTTATATATTCTACCACACTTTAATATATCTAGTTTGTAGACCAATTTCATGTTAGCATACAAAGAATTCTGGCCATGAAATATTTAAAGCTATAGGTTAAATGTTCATCAGCATGAGAAATTGTATCACCACCTTTTATAAAACCAAGTATGCAAACTGGAACCCAGGCATGTGTTAGACCAGTATTACAAAAATCACATTCACGAGTTAGGGTTTCAAAAAGGTTCTGGACTTTCAGCATCTCCACACAATCATCTGGAACCCATAACTATGCAAAACACATCTGGGAAAAAAAAAACAAAACAAAAACCTGAAAAACCATTCGGGCTATGCTGGTAACAAAAGGAGACCTATGGGGCCACTTCAAGTCTGGATGAACTCACCACAATACAAGTTGGGATGAATTAGGGCACCTGTTACCAAACAAAACACTGTCAGCTGCAGTTGTGAACTTTAAGAGCCTAATTTCAACAGCATGAGGGTAAATGTTTTTTTAAAACCTAAACAAAATAAAAAAATTAAAAAATTCATAGTTCATTAGGATCACCGACCTTTTCAACTTTCTTGTCAAGGATCTCCTTCATGAGCTTGCAGAGGCTCTCGAACTTGGCCTTGTCCTCCTCCATCTTTTTCTTCTCCTCCTCGTCCTCTGGCAGCTCCAGGCCCTCTTTGGTGACAGAGACCAGGCTCTTACCATCAAACTCCTTCAACTGCTGGACACAGTACTCGTCAATGGGCTCTGTCATGTACAGGACCTCGAAGCCACGCTTGCGAACACGCTCGACGAAGGCAGAGTTGGCCACCTGATCCTTGCTCTCACCTAGGAGATATTAACAAAATAAAAAACAGATTTAATCAATTTGCTAATAAGTAAACCACTGTAATCTGAATTATGTTCATGCATATAGTGCAATTTTCTAAAATGGTATAGTCTACTTATAGCTCCTTTAAAAAAAATAAGATCAGCTTTTCTGGTAGACAGACTCACCAGTAATGTAGTAGATGGACTTCTGGTTCTCTTTCATGCGGGAGAGGTACTCTGTGAGGGAGGTTGTCTCGTCTCCAGACTGGGAGCTGTGGTAACGCAGCAGCTCAGACAGCTTCTTGCGGTTTTGAGAGTCCTCATGGATACCCAGCTACAGAGACAAAAATAAAAATAAAAAAGGACAATTTTTCAATACTCAAAATCAGACACCAGGGGCCTGTATCCAATTGAGGTTAACCGATTCCCCAGCTAAATTCTGGGTTAAACACAGAATTTTGGGTAAATATCTAGCAGTTTTAACAGGACCAATTCATATTAATGTATGAAAATCACCCATAGCTTGATTGGTAAGCCCAGCTTCTTGGCAATGCTTATACAGGTTTGCAGGTTAGGCTCAGTGAAACCAAGCAAAGCAAAGAGATTACGTTAAAATGGCTTCATTATACAGGCCCCTGAGCTGAAAGTAACTTTTACCCCTTTTCTGTTATATGAAGCATACTGTAGAAAAAGCTGATTGTGTTGACATGCCAGATCAGCAGTCACAGGCAGGTAAAATTTTAATAATTTAGGGTAAGTGGGTACAAATCTAGTTAAGTTTAACAACACTGACTAATCTATAGCACTAAGTGCTTAAGTAAGTACTTAAAGTTCTACACTAGCTGAAGCTTAATTGCATACAATTTTATAATTTGTTGCAAACAAAAATTACAGCTTTTCTACAGCTATGTTTTAAACTGGCCTAAAGCAAAAAACTATGACTACACTGCCTTTAAGGTCAAAAACAGCAGCAACCACAACAATGTAAGTCAACCTTATGAATCCATGGAGATACACTGTAAACACAAGGAATGCATTATGGGTGGAGGAACTCATTGAAAAGCCTCAAGATTTTTTAAAGATTCAAAATCAATGCAGCAAGACATTTATTTTATATACCTTGATGTTCTTGGAGAAAGCTTCATAGAACTTCTTGTAATTCTCCTTGTCCTCAGCCAGTTCGGCAAAGAGCTCCAGACACTTCTTGACGATGTTTTTGCGAATGACCTTGAGGATCTTGCTCTGCTGCAGCATTTCTCTGGAGATGTTGAGGGGCAGGTCTTCTGAGTCCACCACACCACGGACAAAATCTGGAATAAATATAAGTCATGGTTTAGCTGAACATATTGCAGTATTACGTCAAGGCTTTACAGTTAAAGAAGTTCCTTGTAGATAGAGTAGTAGTCAGTGAGGAGCTAAAACTAAAATAGACTTACTCAGGTACTCTGGGATAAGTTCTTCACAGTTGTCCATGATAAAGACTCTCCTGACGTACAGCTTGATGTTATTCTTCTTTTTCTTGTTCTCAAAGAGGTCAAAAGGTGCACGGCGGGGAATAAAGAGCAGGGCCCGGAACTCAAGCTGGCCCTCCACTGAGAAGTGCTGTGAAAGGGATAAGAATTCACTTTAAAATTTTACACAAACCTTATTTCAGCCACTATGCTGGCTGAGGCACATGTACATGCAACAGTTGCATTAGCCTCGCACCCTTTACCTTGACAGCCAGGTGATCCTCCCAGTCGTTGGTCAGACTCTTGTAGAACTCGCCATACTCCTCGTTTGTGATGTCATCAGGATTTCTGGTCCAGATGGGCTTGGTCTTGTTCAGCTCCTCCTGGTCAATGTACTTCTCCTTGATCTTCTTTTTCTTCTTCTTGTCCTTGTCTTTTGAGTCCTCCTCATCATCTGAGCCCACATCCTCAATCTTTGGCTTGTCCTCACCTTCCTCTTTCTCCTCCTTCTCTGCCTTTTCTTCTTCTCCCTCATCGTCGCTGATCTCCTTGTCACGCTCCTTCTCCACCTGCAGATCAAAAATGACTAGAGTTTAACTTCACTGACAGACTGGTTAAACTAAGAAACTGACAAGGCAACAGTTTAACTAGCCTGAACTAAAGGAAAGTGGAACAATGAAGTCAAATTTAAATACATACAAACAAGGTGATGGGGTAGCCGATAAACTGAGAGTGCTTCTTGACAATCTCCTTGACCCTCTTCTCCTCAATGTACTCCGTCTGGTCCTCCTTCAGGTACAGGATGATCTTTGTTCCACGGCCAATGGGCTCACCTGTCAAATGGTTTGTACAAAAGTTACTACACTTTGTCCAAAACAAAACACCATTCTGAGAGAAACGAGCCATCCTCTTCTAGCCTTAAAAAAAAAAAAAAAAAAACAAACCCACAATCGAGGCTTCATTGTAAACTATCACTTCTAAGCTACTATCATTTCAGATAGTCAAATACACAATTCCATGGATATTAAAAACATCTTTAATTAAAATAAAGAGTTTTCTTCAGGGTCCCATTTAGGTCTTTCAGCAAAGTACTGCAACTAGGTAAATTATGCAAACATGGGTGCAAGATACAAGCTAGAGCTGCAACTAACCATTATTTTCATTAGATTAAGCTGCCAGTTATTTTCCATTAGTTGATTTGTTTGGGCTATAAAACATCAGGAAGTGAAAAATGCCCATAAACCTCAAAACACAAGGTTCAAAATTCCTGATTTTCAGTTTACTATAAACATAAGACCAAGGAAAGCAGTTCTTAGTACTCACTCGAGTACTAGGAACTGCTTTAAATATTTTGCATGTTGTTATCTTGGAGAGAGAGAAAAAAAAAAAAAAATTACTTAAATGATACAATTCAAACATGGTGAATATGGCACAAGCAGGTCAAACTTTTGAAATGCATTGTCAAAAGAAGTAGTGGATAATTGCAAAAATGTTGCCATCTCAGCTGCTTTGATATTGTAATGATGCTAGGACACGCACCGTTGTCAACCTTGACTGTGAAGGAACCTCCGGCAGAGGACTCCCAGGCATACTGCTCATCATCATTGTGTTTGGTGATGACAACCACCTTCTCAGCAACAAGGTAGGCAGAGTAGAAACCCACACCAAACTGACCAATCATGGAGATGTCAGCTCCAGCCTAAAAGGAAAGAATTATTTGAAACTTCAGAATACAGCTGTCACAAAAAAAAAAAAAAAAAAAAAGCCTTTGAACACTGACAACTGAATGCAAGTATATTGTCACTGTTCTGTGTTGCAAATTAAGCCTATGAGAGTGTACGGTTACAAAGAAGTGTTGTCTTGCTATGTGCCATATGGCTCATTTTCCACATGCTGCAATCTATCATGTTTGGTTGTAGTACCTGCAGGGCCTCCATGAAGGCCTTGGTGCCAGACTTGGCGATGGTACCCAGGTTGTTAATCAAGTCAGCTTTGGTCATGCCAATTCCAGTGTCAATGAGGGTCAGGGTGCGGTCAGCTTTGTTGGGGATGATGTCAATCTTCAGATCCTTGCCACTGTCCAGCTTGGAGGGGTCAGTCAGGCTTTCATAGCGGATTTTGTCCAAAGCCTGTAAACACACATTGACAAAATACATCAAGACTATAGTTGAAATTTACAAAAACATGTTATTGTACATTATATTATTAATTTGGGTATTTAATGCCTCATCATAACAGAAGCACTTGAAAGCAGCAAAGTAATGGTGTACAATGAGAAACAACACCAAACTAATGGAAACTTACATCAGAGGCATTGGAGATCAACTCCCTGAGGAAGATCTCCTTGTTGGAGTAGAAGGTGTTGATGATCAGGGACATCAGCTGAGCGATCTCTGCCTGGAAGGCAAAGGTCTCAGCCTCCTCCTCTTGGTGCATTTCTTCAGGCATCTGCACAATCAAAATCAGGTAACGTTTTAGCAAATAACCTTGGGTTTGAAAGGAAAAAAAAAAAAAAAAAAAAAAAAGGGTACAAATGGAAAAAAATAAATTAAAAAAATTACATTTCTATTCAGGGGATGATAAACTAAATTATGTATCAACAGAAGCCTGCCACAGAACTTGAAAGGCTTTTTTTTTTGCGCGAGATTCATTCTTTCAGTTTTGTTAATCAAAGAGGATCATTAGTTGATCAGGTCCACAAGCAGGTCTCATAAAACTGGACCGCCGCCATCGTGTTACTACAAATCGGAAGTAGCCGCTAACCAACATGGCGTCGACCGACAGACAATGGATTCCGCAAACACGTGCTAAGGGACGGCCAGAGACGAAAATAACGACACCGCCGGGGAATGCGGCACTAAAACGTTCGCTTGCGATTAAGACGTTAATAAGTTAAAGTTAAAAGCCACAAGGTGACGACAACAACTAACCCGACGTCGCTATAAGCAGATTTACAGCCTGAAACAAAAAGATAAAGCCAAACCAGTCGCTTGGCGTTAGAGATAACGCACTGCATAAATCAAACATAAGAAGCCACACCGATATTAACATTAAGCAAAAATCAGTTGTATTACGTTAGTTACGTAACCGTTCACTGACCGTTAAGGTTACCAAACAACTGAAGTCAAAGTCTACTCAATCATTAAATTACTGAACTCGTTTAGAGGGTAAGGGAGGGGGGGGGGGTTAAATAAGGGTCGGGTTTTGTGGACTGACCCAGTTGGATGGAGTGTGAATTATCACGACTAGCTCCGTAAAACAAACCGAGTCGGCGTTGTCATCTCCACCACACCTGCCTTGGTGCAACCCAAGCCTGGCCTAACAGTGCGGCAGAGTGCCGCACTTACGCTGCTCAGCATCACCACATATTGTCGGTACACGACAATCTCACTGGGTAAAGGATTGAACGTTATGCAACACGTATGCGGACAAACACGAGGTGGTAACATTAATATGCTAACTGTAGCCCAACAAAGTGGACAGGATGCTGAGGTTATCGTCGTGACTTATGAGCTCTCATCATGAAAACACCCGTAGCATAGTTCAGTGAAGGCAAAAATTCAGATATTAACGGAGTATAATGTATTCTACACGCAAGGAAAACACTCGCGTACATACCTTGTTTATTTCGTTGACTTATCTTGAATAAAATGCAACCAACGTGTTATCCCTTCTGCTCTCTGACGCAGGGAAATGGAAAGGGACTTCCTTTTAATAGACCGGAATCTTTATACACATGCGTTTCGGTGTGCGGCCGTATCCATCCGCGGCGCACCATCCACCGCTAAAACTAATCTGTGGAGAAAAGGACTAGAAAATGGGAATTTTATTTAAGAAAACAACAACGGATACATTATACTGGGATGATTGACATGGACATATAAAGTGATAGTGAGTAAATATTATTACAGATGTAAGCAGGCATGGCTTGATGGACTTAAGTGGATTTACAACACTGTATCAAATGCTGGTGAAATTTCAATAAGAGATCAATGTGTTTTATACATACTTTACAAGACAACTGTAATTTTCCAACCCAGCGCAGTGCACGCAAAAGCCATGGGATGGATTATTGAACAGGCCTACCAGGCACAGACCCAGGGGCCCAACGGGCCAGGGGGCCCCCTGGGCCAATGTCTGTTTGGAGTGACCGTTCGTATTTCTTTCGGTAAACTCAATCATATCACCACAAAGAGTCACAGAACGACTACAAAGAGACACAAAATGACTACAATGAGACAAAAAACTACTACAAAGAGACACAAAACAACTACAAAGATACTAAAAATGACTACAAAGAGACTCAAAAAAAAAAGACAGCGTGTCTTGGGTGTGCTCCTGTAAAGGAAGGGGTAGGGGGGCTTTTTCATGAATGTGTCCAGGGACAATGTGTCCAAGCCAAAAGATGGTGGTAAAGGTAACCTTCTACCTTTGGAAAATATTGCATTATAAATGAAGTCAGTTCTGGTGGCCAGTGCACCATTGCTGCCACCCTGCGACTGTTTATGCCAAGAAGGATAGTTTTACTCAGAGACCAAATTTTTGGTGGCAGACCAGGCGCCAAAGCTGTCGCCGTGTACCATCGCGGCAGAAATATCTGCCTCAACCTAAGAAATCTAATCAATAAAAATGACAAGTACGTCGCTAATTTAGTGGCAAATCAGCGAAGAGTGAGGATCTTTTTGATCTGATGGAGGAATATTCGAAAACCAGGAGGGTGTTCTTCGTTCCTTCTAGCACTTTCCATGAAAAAAACCCGCCTAAAGTGACGTCACGGACTTGTCAGATGCAGCCCTCGCGGCACAGCTGCTGTCACAGAGCAAAGAAACACCATGGTAACCAGCCACTGAAACATTCCGTAGCGTTAAAATATACGAATAACTGCATTACAGCGCTACATGGACCGTTGGTGTGATTATTCCTACGTTCAAATAAAAACGTCTTACAGATACCTTTTGGACTATGGTGCCCTTCAGGGGTAATACAACTGGTAAAATCCACATTTTAAAGGTAAAAGATGTTACTGTCCCACACACGGTAGACACTCGTGTCTTAGACTCTTTTGGATTACATAAACTCGAAAAGCCGGAAAAGTGTTTCGTGTTTTAAAATTCCCAAAAAAATCAGGACAAGGATAGAGATGAAAGGATTAGTTTCTCAATCGTTTAGTCAATGGGCAGAAAATTAATTCGCATCTAATTTTGATGATCAATAAATCGTTCCAGTCATCTTTTTGGAGTAAACTTCCCGAACATTTGCTGGTACCAGATTCTCAAATCTGCGGACAGAACGCTATCATTTGTCGTATATCACAGTGAACTGAATATCTGTGTGTATTTTTGGACTGAGGGTTGGACAAAACAAGACATTTGAAAATGTTTCCTTGGTTTGTGGGAAACTATTGGAGGCATTTTTTCAAAACTATTTCGGGACATTTTATAGACAAAACAAAAAAGTCTTTTAATTGAGAAAATAATCGGCAGATTAATCCATAAACTTGTTGCCCTTGACATGAAGATAGAACTATTAAACCAAGAGGTTCCCTGATATTTAAAGCTAGTTACTCCAAAAGGACAGTTGCACTCAGTTGAGCTGTCACAAAAATACTCAAGTAAAGTACAAGTACATCAAATTTGTACTTCAGGACAGTACTTGGGCAAATGTACTTAGTTACATTCCACCACTGCTAATTAGCTAAGTTAGCTAGTTAACCAGCTAGTGCTAGTTAGCTAAGACTAGTAAGCTAATGTACGATTGGAAATTTTCTTTGAGTCCACCAAAAGTTATTTCTAAATCATAGGTTTTATTCAGGTTTTTCCTTTCAATTGGCATTCCATCTGTACAGTATGCGTGCTTGAGAAGGGTACCTGCCCACGTGCTTTCCCACGGTGTGGGGCAGGCTTCAGCTTGATGGCAACGAGCTCCTCCACCCACTAGGTTTTTTTTTTTTCTTGGAATACGTCTTGTGGCAAGCACCTGTAAGCTAGTATACTGAGTTGTAGTGTTTTCTAAGAAGTTGCGAGGTACAAGTCAGATCACACGGAAAAAGTGAATCACGACAGCCTCTCTAAGAGTATTGAAGGGATTTTTATATGTGAAAATGGCGAAGGTTAGATAGATTCCCCTTAACCCACTTAACCCACTCGCCATTATTTCATATGTTAAATGTACAATATTTTGTAAAAAACATAATTTAATGAGCAACAAATTTTACTACTTGACTGTTTCAAAACTGGACTATGTATTCTTATAAGATTTATATAATGAAATATAGTATCCAACTTTAAATTTGTATCCAGCTACTTTCTAATAATGAGATAGGACACAGGGGGTAGGAATTCCACCCAGGACCACTTCTCTATGTTTGAAGTTGGGCTTTGGACGTTTTGATCTTTTAATATGTAATATTTCAGCGAATGTGGTGACATTGTCCCTTGTCCAAATTGATAAATCATTGAAATTATCCATCTTGTATTTCAGTGAAAAGTATAATGTGACGGTAACCATTTTGACTACTATGCCGCAGTTCCTACTGAAGTGGCTCGCTCCTTATGCTGCAAGTATCTTCAGCAGCACCTGGACAAATGAAGTGTTACGGGTGAATTTAGGATAGGTTGAGGTTAGGATTGAGGAAAAGACAACCTGGCTGTTGGAATGTACCAAGTAAAAGGTTAAAATGGCCTCAGACGACCACAGGAACAATTTCAGAACAGAGATGGTAGTGTGTGATTTGACATGGAATGACACCAATGGGGCCTCTGAAAAATTGTGAATTAGACCAAGTGAAAACTATTTTATGGTACCATAGCCTTCGTCATTGCTATTAAACAATCTGAAAATGTTTCTACAAGCACAGACATTGATATCTTTCTTTCAACATTACCTGACAAATACTTATCATGGCATCATTTATTGACAGTTTATAAAATGGCCTCTTTCCCTTTCTCCCTTTGAAGCTGTATTTCTCCCATGACTCAGGTGCTCTGAATTTTTCACATCCTCCTCACACCATCGCCAGGGCTCACTCCAGTTTGCTGTATGAGGTAATGAAGCTGTAGAAATCAAAAGATCTGTTACTTTGGTGTGCCATTTATCAAACTACCAGAAGAAAATGGTCACTGCACTCGCTGCTCTCTTCTTGAAAGAAGAATCTCACTGAGTCTGGAGGCACACGCTCTCCAAGTCCTCCACAGTTTCACGTGGCTCCGGCAGCATGTCACCAATGTCCTCCTCGGATGTCTGTTGTCTGGCTTCCAGCAAGTCCGCCACCCTCCTAATGGCATTGCTGAAGTTGGCTTGCATCCTTTTCAATTCATGCAGCATCCTCTGTTCAAAGGCTTCAAACAATTTAACGACTTCTGTGTAAAAGGTGTAATTACAATGTGGTGGTGTAAAAATTAAAGTCTACAAACTATTCAAACACACATTAATAATGAAACTGAAACAAACTGTTAAGTGTGTATATATGGTCCCTGTGGGGGTTGGGGGTAGATTATTCTGCAATACCTTTATGTAAATTTACCTTTTTTTATCTGGTGGCTGAGGTTGAGACCTGGAGTGACACGAGGGCAAGAGGGCTGAGACTAAGACCTAGACTGGCAGGAGGGCTGTAGGCCAAGGCCTGGACTTACAGAAGGACTGAGACCGAGACATGGACTGACATGAGTACTGAAGCTGAGGGAGCGGTGAGGGTAAGACCCGGACTGGCATGAGGGCTGAGACCTGGACCGGTGGCTGAGGGTGAGATCTGGATTGATATGAGGGCAGGACAGAGTCAAGCTGTCAAAATTCACAAGGTGTGAAGGATGGTAACCACAACCCTGGATCCGTGAGCTTCCTCAACCATGAACGCCCTCTTCGTAAGAGTGCTCTTATCAACAAGCCGCATTCTTGCAGTTCTGATGTGGGCACGGAAAGTTCCATAAACACGGGAGACACAGGGTGTCCTCATATACGGTTGCAGGTGGGTGTGAACTCTGCACAGGCCAGTCCTCTCTTTTTCACCACTCACAGAAACAGCCTCGCAGTATTCCTCAAGGAAATGCTCAAAAAGGTCGTCTTGAAGCACACCTTCGGACACGATCCTCCAAGTGTGAGCAAATTAGGGGATTTCTGTTACTTTCCAGTGGTCAAGGTCCTCCAGTCCCCTTTCTGTCTGGAAAAACAGTCAGGAATTATGGTTTTCAGTGCCTCCATACGCTTGCTGACACTAGTCATTTGGCCTGAACCAAGTTCCCATCCTCCCCCTTTGTCCACAGAAGCAGCAACTTCCCCATCACCCCAAGGCAGTGTAGGTGCATGTCATCAGCTGGAAATGACCTCGCCATATGTACGGGCAGGATGCAGAAGGGAGAGTTTTTTTCTGCCTGGTGATGCTCTGGCTGCCAGCACTCCCTGAATGGCTGGTCAGTTCTCAAGGTGAGGTTTTCCACTTGAGGGTAAAGCTCACATTCAGCGCAACCACAGTACCCAGAGTACGGCTTCACACACCCCACCATCGCCTTAGCTGGAGCGTCACAAGTCGTGCACCTTAGTTCAGCCTTGAGGGATCTGCCCGCCCACTCCAGACCATGCTGCATTATTTCCTAACTGTCTTACTGATGAAACTGGTATCCTTCGGTTTGGAGGAGACAATGGGGAGGGAGAAGGGGAAAATGCACTTTGGTGTCTAACTGACGACGCATAGAACTGGCCAGAGCGATTTGTCTGAAGACTTGAAAAGAGGTGAGCCATCGATATTGGGGGAAATATTAATTATTTATAGTTGTAGGTCTATTGTTGATTCCGGGGGATATTTATTAAGGTGCAGAGAGAGTTGGTCGGCCACATTGTATGTTACGGTTTCCACATGTCCTACTGTCAAAGAGGGTTCTGGCAGTGGCGGGGAGCTCCTCATGGCCCTGCCGTCATCCAGTGTGTTATGTGTCATGCAAAAGGTAGAGACCCACTATGACAACTTCCTTACTGTCGTCCCGGTTTCTGATACCATTTCTTGTCTTTCCTCATAGAATATGTCATTTGGTTCTGTTGTCTGGTTAATCTCAGTAACCACATGAGTGCCACCGGCAGTTTCTCTGACTGATTTTTCAGGGGGGGAGGATTTACTATCTTTGATTTTTCCTTTTTGTGTTTTTGTTGCCCTCATTTTATTGTAATCCTTCGTCCAGTCGGTGAGTGTCATGCGGTTACTGGGTACTGTATTGTTGTCTCTACAAAAAAGTAATATTAAATATTAAAATGAGTTACAGTCTAAGTAACAATCGTTATGATGATAAATGGTTATAGATAAGCCTGTCTTGATTACATCTTCCACAACGCTCAAAATATTACTGACAGTCAGCAAACATTTTTAAATTAATTGTAATTAATGACTCATGTTTCTGGTGTGCTGCACAGTAACTTATGCGAATTGTGACTGAAAATGTAACCGATAACCCATGCCGTTGTTGTTGTAAGATGACGAAATTTATTGCAACTCTATTTTTTGGCTACAAACCTACTGTGTTTGTATACGGTATATTTAAAACATGCATGTTGCACTGTTTCTGGACACAATTAAGTACCATGAGAAACTTTTTACCCCCCTTGTATCCGTGCACATTCTGTTACTGTTAAGTACATTTTCAGGGGATATATATATATATATATACACACACACACACACACACACATATATATATATATATATATATATATATATATATATATATAACTTTATCTTAAATAAAATTCTAATGACAGTATAACAAATGCATTTCACCCCCTGTACTTGGTTCGGGTTGAGGTACAACACATGCTTTTGTGTACAAAAGGTCAAGGCCCCATGCACGTCTGTCAATGTTTTCCAAGAAAAATATCACTCATAATGTTCGTAGAACAAACCCCCCTACACCCTCAGAAAACTATATCAGACAACTATAGCCTTTTTGTAATGATTATGAGATTCATGAATCTTATATAGCCTATATGGTTCTAACCTTGCACTATGGAATAACTATGAATTAAAGTCTACTAAGAAGAACATGCTCTTTTGTGTTTTGGCAGAGATGCATTTAGAGGTTTTGACTTAAGGTCAAACAAAGCAAAGGGAGTGAGTAGTAATCTGAAATAGATTTCTGTTATTTTTTTTTTTTCTCTGCAAATTCTCCTGGTACCTGCAAGGATGAGAAAGCAGCTAGGGAAGCAAAAGTCAGCTTTTAAAAGAGAAGGCGGGTGTTAATTTAAGTTGTTGCAGAATGTAGGGCTGCACTCTTGTAAAAGAATAAAAGAAAAGAAAATCCACAATTAGTTCAAATCTTTATATATTTGAGAGAATCATATTGTTCGAATGTTTCTGTATTTGTGATAAAAAAGAGAGAATTTAGTCGCAATGTATATTTTTAATGCCAAGACGTAAAATAAACTTAATCTATGCCGTGTGGTTTCTGAATGTTTTGTCAAAGCAGCGTGGGGGTGAGAGGTTTTTCATCATTTTTTGTGTGTCGGTCACGTCCCGAGACGTAAAACAAGCGCACTTGTTGTCTGGTACGTAAAGCGCTTGCGTCAATGTTGTTGAAGGCCCGTGACTAGCCAGCGTGCTAATCCAACATACGGAACGTTACAAAGATTTTCACAATTAATAATATTCTGATAGCTGTTTTTATCACTTTATACGGCACCTGATTTGGGGTATGTATATATGGACATTTTCACATTTATTCCAAACTCATATTTAGTGCGCAAAAGAGAGTTTTGCTTGTTAGGTCAAACCAGCTTTAGCTAATGTTAGCTTCGCCTAATTTAGCTTTGCCGGGTACGGTAGCGTGCTTATTGCTAGCTTTAGCTAACTAAGATGCTGTTTGTTTTAGTAACTTGAATTGCGGTTGAGTTGTTTTAGCTACAACACAATGTAACGCGATAAAATAAAGTAATAACACATCAGCCGTGGGACTTCATGATATTAAGTTGGTGAATGTTACCTCGCTATCGCTGGATTGTAAAAGTCTAAAATCGATATCTGATTTGTAACGATAGACCAAACTAGCGACACATGTCAGCGTTTTAATCAGTGTCCTCTTTACGAAAGAAGCTAACACGTGCGTACATTTGAACCATATTTCTAATGTGTATGTTACATTGTTTGAAGTACTCAATCCAAGTGCGAGTTTAGCATATCATGCATTGAAAGCCTGATAATGGGTGTCACTGTTCCTTCAGGTCGGTCCGATTCACACCCAGAATGTCCTTCCCCCCTCATTTAAACCGGCCGCTTTTGCCCCCTCCTGGGATTCCCCCTCAGTATGCTGGCTTCCCCACAGGTAAGCATGTATCTGTTCCGCCATAAATGCGCATCACATCTTCTTTCACTTTACTTGCTTTACTGCTGAGCGTGGTATTTTTACAAGGGACACTAGCAGCCTTCAGGTCAGTAAAAAGGGGTCTGTAGGTACTGTAAGGTTTAACAATTGTATTATCAGATTATTAATAAACTAACAGTGCCGGAAGTTAAAGTAGTCGACAGATATCAGCCGACTACTTTAATCAAAGTATTTAATATCGGACTGCTTTGTCTGTAGTTGATATGCATTTCCTTTGATGGTTGAGCAGCTCCGATGATCCCAGTTCACATGGGCATCATGGCCCCGACTTCTGCAGTGATGGTGCCTTCTGTGTCAGTGGTCAGTAAGCCTGCAGTTCCTAGGAAGGAAACTGCTGCCCTGCGAGCTAAAGACAACGATGAGGGCAGTGGCCCCACCACCACCGTGTTTGTGGGGAACATATCAGAGAAAGCTTCGGATATGCTGATCAGACAACTGCTGGCGGTAAGGGACAGAAACAAGATTTACAAATATTGCACACTCAGTTATGGAATACAGATGTTAAAACAAATCTGTCTTTGGGGCATTGAGACTGCATCCAAGATTTCTCTGAAATGACAGAGATTTGATTCTGCTATCCTTTTTTCAGGCAGTCAAATCTACAACCTTCATGCGTAGAGACTAATATATGTTGTTATTTTCCAGATCTTTCCAGGAACATTAATCAAATAACAAATATCCTATTTTTATACACTGATGCCATATACTGTATATTAATAGCCATAGAAATTTATTACCAAATTGTGTAGGCAGCCTGTATAGACTTAATCCTGTGATATGACATTTTTACAAAACTCCACTTCTGCTTGAGTCATAAACTCTTTTTCCTTTTGTGCTAATGTTGTAGAAATGTGGAATTGTTCTGAGCTGGAAGAGAGTCCAAGGAGCCTCTGGCAAGCTTCAAGGTAATTCATAAGAGACACATCAAGCATCTTTAGGTCAGGAAATACTTTCATCCATGGCTAACTTTGGGGATCAGCTATAAATATACAAGACATTTTCACTTTAAATCAGTCAGTAATGACAAAATGAACCCGTATTTATTATCCTATCAAATCACAAATGACTTCATAAATATTTCAGCCTGCCTCAATATGCTTTTCTGTGTCAATATGTGTTGCAGCTTTTGGGTTTTGTGAGTACAAGGAGCCAGAGTCTACATTGCGAGCCCTGCGGCTGCTTCATGACCTGCAGATTGGAGACAAAAATCTCCTGGTGAAGGTGGATGCCAAGACAAAAGCTCAGCTGGACGAGTGGAAGGCTAAGAAGAAGACTGCAAATGGAGTAAGAACCTGTTTTTGGGAATTACTGTTGTGAGTTTAATCAGTATGCCTGTATTCGTTACTTCAGGAGTCGAATCTGAATGTGAATCGCTGGCCACATCTCTTTCTTGCGCATTTGTTAAGCAATTCCAAATACATGTTTATTCATGGCAATGACTAATTAGAAAATAACAAGATTTTTTTTTCTTTCCTAGCAGAATAAAAAGGCTGATGATGGAGGAGATGATGAAGAAGAGGTTCTAGACGAGGAGACCAAGAAGAAGGATCAGATAATTAAAGGTGCTATCGATGGCTTGATGCGGGAATATGCTGCCGAACTCAACGCACCTTCACAGGATGAGGACTCCCAGCGACGAAAGAGAAAAAAGGAGAAAAAAGAAGAGGTATACCAACCTTTATTAATCCTTTTCCAACTTGTACCACCATTCTCTTGGAAATTGAAAGTGAAAGTGAGCAGTGGTTATTTCAACCCGATAACTGACTTTTCCTTTGCTTTTCCATAGGATGACATTAACACAATTGATATGGAGGAGGACAAGAGAGACCTGATTTCCAGAGAGATTAGTAAATTTCGTGACACTCACAAGGTAAAGTGGCTCCTTTGATCTTGTAGTTGACATTACAGGTTTTGGACAGCAGCTGCTCACATAGTTCACTCGTAGAGCTTGCACATTTAGTTGACACATTTACCAAGCTTTTCTTGATCTCAGTAACATGCATACTTGCGCTACAAATTGGCAGTCCTTAAAATTTACACCGCCAAACATCTTAATTCGCCCCATATTATATGAAATGTTTCATGTTCAGTGTTCAGACACCACAAGTAGGCCGACAGCTAGTATTTTTGTCACCTTTCTCAGGTCTGAATTGACACCTGTGACCACCGTAGTGAAACTATCTAGGTGTGACCATTTATAGATCCATTCTTCATTCATCACACAAAAATGCATGGAGACGATGTAAAGTTACTTAAAAGCTAATCTATTCATTAAACCCCACCATTATGATAGTGATCATATGGTGACTAAAGCAAGATGAATCTCAGAGCTTTGGAAAAAGTTGCGAGGATAGGATGTAAGTATCAGCCTTCATTTACTATATACATATACTGGGCGTCCCCCTCTTGAGGGCTTGCATAGGGGCAACTGCACTGCACTTTTGCGTGTGTTAGCTTGGGCTAATGACGCTCTTTATTCAGCCAACTATTTGGCACTATAAATGTACTTCCCTACTTCATGATCCTGAATTTATGACAGCATTGGCGGTTCTCCCGAAAGCTGGAAAGTCAGTGAATCTGTGCAAGTCCTCTGTAAATTATGGTCTGTCTGAATGGTGTTCATGTTGAAGCACAAGGACTTTTGTCAATAACCACTGCAGTGACTTTGGCTGTAGCCTTTATTATGCTAGTGTGGGGGGGCGCCCTGTCCACAGCAGCATGCTGATCTGAAGACTGACAAGGTACGTGCTCTCTGTATGTGTTGTGGTGTGATTTTTCTCTCTCATCTCTTGCTCTCCACCAATATCTGACACTCTGCCTCTTTTTTCTTTTCAGTAAGATAGTTGAGAAGGTTTAGGCACATATTAATACATAAATAAACAGGATGAAACTGTATTCTCTAGTAAACAGGCCATGTTTTCTACTTGGAAAAAGATGGAAATTGCTAGAACCAAGTCCTAAATCCAGGTCAAAATTTCAACCTAAAACAAGAAAGAGAAGAACTGTGTTACTCTGATACAGTTAGATTGGCACAAAAGTATTTAGAAAGGTAATATCAGTACTGTTTCTTTTTCACTTTTTCAATTTATTGCCATTGCTTTTAAGTAGTGCTAATTATAATAACAATTCTACTAAAACAGCTGCTGTAGAAAAACAAAAAAACTTACAAACCATGAATAAAATCTACACTGTCTGATAGACTGTTAGATTCTAATGGCAAAATTACGTTAAAAGCTTTTGGTCAGAACACTGCAGTCAGACAAGTATTTGTTTAAGAAGCCCAGGTAGACACTTTACAGAGGTAAGTCAAATAAACCAAAACAGATGTAAAATTGTACACCTGACATTAAATCAATAAAATAGATTTGTACCAGAGTCACGGCATATAACTAATAAATAATAACACCTGACCTGAGTTACATAAGTGTTCAAACTATTGCTAACATCTCTCATCTTTTCTTCCCTTGAGTTGCATTAAACCCAAGGCTGTTCTATCTGTGTTTCTTGCTGAAGACCAATTGATGTCCTCTTGCTTCATATGACTGTGTTAAACTTCGGGTTACATAAAATTTACACTGAACTAAGATAATTCTACTGTTGCACTTACTGGACATTGCAATGTATGCACAAATAGCCTAAATGCAACAGAAATGCAAGACACTGAACATGGTGTTTAATTTCATTATGTACAGGACTGTTGTGTTGTTGCAGATCCAATTTTAACAATACATTTAACCAAATGCACTCGAAGCCTTGTGTGTAATGCCCATAAAGACTAAGTTGTGGTGCGTGTGTGAGTCTGAGTAATGAGTCGTGAAGGGCTGCTGAAGACTTCTGCAGGGGTAAGACTGCTTCTACAATTTCATTTATCTGTGCAGAAATGTGACTGATGTTCATTATGTTCATTTCTTGATTTTGCACTTTAGCGAATGACATTGAAGTAAAGGCTATTATTGATTTTTGATGATGATTATGATGATGCTTAAGCAAGACAGAATCCCATAACTTTTTTCCCTTGTATACCGTGTGACCTGCTTTCCTCCCAGGCCTAACTTAAAAGGCTTGTAGGGGCAGCGAAGGGCTGAGTCCATAGTTCAACACCTGTAAGTCACAAACAACTAGTTCAACAAAAGACTGACGCCTGTTTTCTGTTTTTTTTGTTTTGTTTTTTTTCTTGTTCTGAGAGGAGGACTCTTAAGGAGAGAAAAAGCATTGTCTTTTGCAGCGCCTTTTTCTCGTTATGAATGCCTCAAGCTGAACATGTTCCACAGATCTTTTTGACCATTAAAGTGGTTTCCAGTTACATTCTTGTTAATCTGTAGATAACACTGCAAGTTTGAAGAAAAAAAACACTTCATTATATTGCTTTAGATGAACGCCGTACCTGTCTCTCTGTGAGGGAGAGCCTTTTGATCCTTCCAGGTTTTCCCCAGTTTGAGTTTTAGGATTCCAGCTTCTCTTACAAGACTTGCTGACTAGAATAGGGCAGGTTATCATATGAAATCTCCTAGTCTGTCCTCGAAATCTGGAAACCACTTCATCTGTGCACAGTAGCAAATTGACTCGCTGGACCACAGGTGGCATCTGCTGAACCTGTCTGTGTTGTCCTCTGCAGAAACTGGAAGAGGAGAAGGACAAGAGGGAGAAGGAGCGGCTGGAGTTTGAACGGGAAAGGAGGGAGCGGGAAAAAGAGCGAGAGCGGGAAAGAGAGCGGCGGGACCGCGAGAGGGAGAAGGAACGAGAGAGGGAGCGGGAGAGGGAAAGGGAGCGAGAACGGGAGAGAGACAGAGACAAGGACCGTGACCGCAGGACCAGAGAAAGAGAACGAGACAGAGACTGGGAGAGGGACAGAAGCCGTGAAAGGAGCACTGACCGTAGCCGATCCAGGTAAAGGGAGCAAGTGGAAAAGTTGATGAGATGTTAAAACTCAGCAAGAACTTAATTTTGCTTTACTTGGTATGTTGGGTAAAATCTTTTCCCTGATCATTAAAGGTCATACACACCTACAAAGTTGTTTTCACTTATTTTCAATCGTTAAGACTCGTCTCAGGACTATGTGGGCCTATACAGACCATGCTTGATTGACATTTTCCTAATGGTTCTGTTAGTTTTGTACTCAAGACTTACACTTACCAGGTATTGTATATTGTTCCAAAATGAGATTCGGTGATATACTTTTACCCTTGTTTTTGCAGGGAGATGAGTCGAGACCGAGAAAGAGAAAAGAAGCGAGACCAAGAGGATGAAGAGGAGGCCTATGAACGCAGGAAGCTGGAGAGGAAGCTCAGAGACAAAGAAGCAGCCTATCAGGAGGTAGGGGAAGGCGGAATGGTGACCTGGAGGGTAGGAGGCTGCTGAATAACTACACGGTCATAGGTTCAATTTTATCACAAGAAATTAGTCTTTGAGAAAGATAATCAGTGGTGGGGTCACAGCTCCTGGATCCTAAATATTGAGGATAAGTTATTGGGTTCAAGGATGGAAATTTGAAACCCCAAAGAGAGTGGGGATAGAGATGTCCAAAAAAACCAAACCATTACGGAAAAATTTTCAAGTACCACATTCCTGGGTCTTTTTGTCACAGAAGAGTTTTTAGTAAAATTAACATCTCATGTATTACTCTCTTAGCTTGGTGTTATGAAGAAGGTTCTAATGTGGTTGTGGCTTATCTGACATTTTTTTACTACAGCGTCTAAAAAACTGGGAGCTCAGGGAGAGGAAGAAGGCGCGGGATTATGCTAAGGAGGCCGAGCGGGAAGATGAGCGCCGGCGAGAAATGGTGAGAGGACAATGAATTCACATAAATTGCCTTTAAGAGACAGTCAAAAAAACGTGTAAGTATATTTATCCTGAAAAATTTTAAACATGGCCCTGTGTGTCTTCAGGTGAAAGAGGGCAAAAGACTAAAAGAGTTTCTTGAAGACTATGATGATGACAGAGATGACCCGAAGTACTACAGGTGAGCAACTGAAAAAAATATGCTACTGTACCCGCTTTACTTAACCAAGTAGATTGTCAATCCAAAATAAATGCGCCTGTGTCTCTGTAAAGAGGATTTTCATCCAACATGCAGCTTTTAAAAGAGCTTGAAATTACAGCTGTGTGATGTTGTACGACATCTAATCAACTGACAGTGTCAGAAATACTGTCACTTTTAGGTCTACATATGTAGAATGTCTGTTCCTAAACATTTAGGTATTGATTTCAGTGTTCAGTGTGAGAGATCTCAGCCTTGTGGCACCTAAACACAAGATATAGAAAGAAGTTGTGGGACATGCAGTGTGACCCAGATCTGACTTTGTTGTAGCAGAAGCAATACTGCAGCTATGGCCATTGTTCTGAAGGCTGTTATTTTTGGTGTGACCCCTAGGGGCAGTGCACTGCAGAAGCGTCTCAGAGACCGAGAGAAGGAGATGGAGGCGGACGAGCGTGACAGGAAGAGAGAGAAGGAGGAGCTGGAGGAAATCAGACAGAGGCTGTTAGACGAGGGACATCCAGACCCAGACGCAGAGCTACGCAGGGTATGCTTGTCTATAATAATACTGTGTGCGTGTGTGTTTGCCTGTATATCTGTAGCAAGTGAGCATGCTGTCTCGTGTCTTTGTGAAGGTCACTTCATCATCTGTGTCTCTCTGCACCTCTGCACATCAGTGGTGTCCAGCTATCATTGTCTGTTGACCTTCTTTTCTGTAAAACACAGCGATTGGGTGTTTTATTTTCTGCATATCTGCCTCTTATTGGTCCAGATGGAAGAGGAAGAGGAGGAGCGTCTGAGACAACCTCCCATCATCCAAGAGCCGGAGCCCGAAGAGGAACGGGAGCGCCACAAGGGTTCACGAGACCACCGGGACCGTCGAGTGGAACAGGACAGAGCAGAGGCCCGCTCACGGCCCAGCCACTCAGACGAAGAGGTGGAGGAGGGTGAGGACGACGATTATGATAATGATGAAGATAACCCTGATGGGAAACCCTGTCTGAAGCCCACGATGCGGCCAATCACAGCAGCACCCTCAGTGTCGTCAGCCAGTGGCAACGTGTCACCCAACACACCTGGGGACGAGTCACCCTGCGGCATCATCATCCCCCACGAGAACTCGCCCCCAGAGGCCCTGCCACAGGAGGAACACCGGCCTAAGATTGGCCTCAGCCTCAAACTAGGTGAGTCTAAAAGAGGTGTGTAAAAGTGCTCACAGAGAAAACTATTGTCACTATTAAACTATTAGTCAGTTGATAAACAGAAATTTAATTTGCAACAATTTTAAGTATCTATTAAATGTGAACTCACTTATCTAACTACCTAAATCACTAGCCTCTTAAATGTGAAGCTTAGCGGCTTTTTTCTCTGTTTGACGCCATTGTAAATAGAATGTGTTTGAGTTTTTCGACTGTTGGGCGACAAAAACAAGCAATTTTTAACCAACGTCTGACATTCTACAGACAAAATGATTGGCAGATTAATCAAGAAAGAAAATAATTGTCAATTGCAGCCCCATTCACAGGACAATTATCTAGAATTAATTTTGGTGGTTAGTTTTTTTACAGCAACAGCACCACTGCTAAAGGAAAATGTGAAGTTAAACTACCATAATGCCAGATTTTCCTCTAAGTACATGTAGTATTTCTGTTTTTAAATGTAGTAAATGAATTGGTGTAGGTCAAATGAAATTCCCTCTTTCCAGATTTTGTTAAAATGGTCATCAACCAAGGGAAAAATCCTCAAGATCAAAGATACAGTACAACTTTCTCCTCTGGTAGTAGCCTACATAGACCACAATGCACACTTGGCAAGTCTGTTGGCAGTGGCTTGTGCAATACATCCTCTTAAATGGATTTTTGTCATTTTAACAACCACCCACCACAAACCATTGTTCTGCTGTCTTGCCGCACAGTTTCATTCGACTGGAAAAATTTACAAAGCGTTCCTTGTTATGATTTCTCTCTCCACCTATATGTATGGAGCACAAAGAGCCACATTCTTACTGGATATTGAAATTTAGTCTTGATAATGTAGGAAATCACTAAAAGAAGAACATGCAAATAAGTAAGACACAGGGAAATTAATGCAAGTGAAAACTAAATTAATACAATTCTGGATCATGTCAGATATCAAAGATTTAGGAGATTGAACCGTATTTTAGGGTGAATTATTTAAGTACACACGTAGCAGTCTAATACATTCCAATGACTTTACCATTTGTAAATGAAAGTTGTATTTTAAAACTCCTTTTCCACTCCAGGTGCCACAGGAAGCCCAAGTCAACCCAACGCGGCTAAAAGGAAGAAGCTGCCCGTGGACAGCGTCTTTGACAAATTTGATGACGAGGAGGCCGATGAACAGCCCCGCAAGAGAAAACTGGTGCCGCTGGATTACGACGATGACAAGAGCCTCGGGGTGGACGGGGCCGGGCTTTCCAGCATAAAGGGAGCCAATTCTGACGAGAAACGCAAACACATCAAGAGCCTGATAGAAAAGATTCCCACAGCAAAACCTGAGCTGTTCTCCTACCCGCTGGACTGGTCTATGGTTGATACGGTGAGGAAAGAAGGAGAAATGTGATGTATTTCATGGAACTACTTTTCTAAATTCCCTTTTAAGCAGACAAGTTAACTAAGAACATCATTGTTTAGAATAAGCTGTGAGTGATTTATCCTCTTCTCCCTGCCTGATTTTCCTCGATTTTCTTGCTGGTCTCATTTTAAAGTTAGTAGTCATTCAGAAGTGGTAACAACTTTTGCTTTTCTCGTTCTGTAGACGTTAATGGAACGACGCGTTCGTCCCTGGATCAATAAAAAGATCATTGAGTACATTGGAGAGGAAGAGCCAACGCTAGTGGACTTTGTCTGCTCCAAGGTACGGATCACGTGAAGTTTATACATTTGAATTCATTTAGACTTGGAAGGAAAGTGAAACGATGAAAATAAACTGCTTCTGATGTTTTCGTCTGTTTTTCTTAGGTGATGGCTCACAGTATGCCACAGAGTATCTTGGATGATGTTGCCATGGTGAGTAATGTAATGAATAAGTAATCCCTCACGCCGTTGAATGCTTTTATGTTCATTTTGACTATGTTAATCGAGTGGACAGACAGGTAGTTCTCATCAAAATATTGTTTAATTTTATCAATAATCAAATGAGAAGGTAATCTTCTAACGTCTTAGTCAAAGTATAGCATTTGTCAGTGTAAAGGATGTGAGAAATTACAACGGCTGAATCCAAATGCCCACTTTCTGGACATTTGGACCCCAGTCATACGTACCGAGATATCTTGACGTCAGGTCTGGGAAGGGGTTCGAAATGCACTCCATGAGCCGGGACTTAAGACCTCAGTCATTTCCACGGATATGAATGCAAGTTCTTAACAAATTTTCAAATTTCGGTGAAAAGCAACCTTTGCCGCCATTATTCTTGTCTTTTACTCTCTGGAAGTCTGTTCGGGGAGTTGTGGAGAGTTCAATGTTTCTCTCATCTAACTTGTTCATGTGCAATTTTCCTTTCTGCTTCTACTCAGGTTCTTGATGAAGAGGCTGAAGTCTTCATTGTGAAGATGTGGAGGTTACTCATTTATGAAACAGAAGCTAAGAAGATTGGACTGGTGAAATAAGCAAAACAACCACTGAATGAAGATCAACTTTTTTTTTCTTTTTTCCTCCATACATAGTGTATAATGTAGTGTAATTATGTCACCCCAACAAAGCAACTTGCTCATACCAGTACAGACTGCAACTGCAGATTCTGCTCATTCTCACATTTACACCAGTTGTTCAGGTATTGTCCTTTTTTTTTTTTTCGTCTCAACATACTCAGGCTACATTCACCTCCCCTCTCTGTTTGCAGGTGCTGACCGTGTCGGTGTACTTTTGTGTATATACAGTACGTCATTATTTGACTATGATGAAATAATTCTGAGAGGAAGCTGCTGACAGGCACCCAGGACCATTGTGTTGCTAGATAACGTCTCGTGGTCCTATACTTTTATTTGTGTACATGCCAACATACATTTTGTGGGAGGAGTCAGTCTGCAGGATTTTTACAAGCAGCCAGTTTACCAGTCTCATGAACTTTACTTTTTAACATATTTAAGGTGTGAAATCTGGGTTGGTTAAGCAGACTTTGGAGTTCGCATAACTACAAGGATGTGATTTTTTTTTTCTTTAATGGTTATTTATTCAGGGTTTTGGACTCAACTCCAACCTATGTCGGAGTTATGAGTTTCCTTCATTTTTCAGTATCACATTCCTGATAAACGCTGGCATGTTCTTGTCCTCAGACCATCTTAAAAACACTTAATCGTCATTTGAAATGCGTCTACTGACAAGACCCACAGAATATCTCGGGTGGTGACATCCCTGCAGCTGTAAAAGCACACACACACGTCATGACCACTATAGGAAAATGAGCTAAGAACGGGAAAAAAAAACAATTAACTTGTGAAGATGCTCTCCATTTGTTTTTGTATTGGTGAACATTTGAAATAAAATTGATTTTTATAGCTGTTTGTTAACCAGCGTTTGATTTCCTCATACTGTTTCAATTGCAATCACAGGGCTGACCATAGTAAACATTTTACAAAATGTTTACTTTCTAAAAAATTGGAAATGCAATCCAAACTATTGCGACGGAAAATTCTTGACCGCGGAAACAGCAGTTCACCATGGGATCTATTTAGTAGCGGTTCTGGAGCTTTCAATCACATTACATGATCTTACTCAGCAGAAGCTGTTTGCCCAGTTGTCATGGAGTTATCGCTGTTTAAATTTCCATTTTTCTAAGCACTTAAAGGCACTTCTGTGCAAACAGGCTTAAAAAAAAAAAAAAAAAAGCCTTGCCAAATTTTATCTTTAATACTGCAACAACTCAGCATGGAATATGTGACACGGTTGAAAGCTCCAGAACAGCTACTAAACGGCCCTTGTGGGGAAATTATTTGGTCAACTAATAGGCTACAGCTGTCCATCAGATCAACTTAAGCCAATTCCACTGTTAGGGTAACTCGCTACTTTTATCAGCATTTCGCGGATGCGGAGGGACACGCTGAGTGAACGGTGAGGCCTAGTGCCGCAGTCTACTCGTAGCAGCTGACAAAGACGCATTGAGATCAAAACTTCCAGAGCTTTATTGATGCCACGTGAGCTAAACAAGAGCAGTTCTTGCCAGTAAAAACCCTTTAACTGGAGGAGAAACAGCACATAATAAAGTCACCACTGACCGGTGTAGAGACAGACGAGCCTATGCGTTTCCCCTTTATTCAATCACATCCAGTGACCAGCCAGAGATGAAGCGCCATGGATACCGAGGACACTGGGCTCTTAAGCAAGACGCAAGTGAAGGCCACTGCTTGTAAACCGCTTGTTGTTGTTTTAGAGTTATTATTTATTCAAATCGGTGTACTTAAAAATAGAAACTATATCGATGTGTAATTTGTAATTTAACTTTCCTTGTGTCCGTGTCTGGATAAGGAGACAGTATTGTGAGGGACCGTCCTCTGAGACATACCCTGCTAATGGAACAAACCTGGATGTTTACCAATGAACTATTAACGCCAGTTAATGTTTGCAATGTGAAAGTTAACATCTGTTGGACTGTGTGACTGTGGCCCGGTCTGTCCACATTTTTCTCCTTTGATGTTTTTTTTTTTCCCCCACCAGCCTTCTTCCGGGGACCGACTCTAGTCCTCTGCTTTGGCCTCCATCTCCTCCGCGTCGTCGTCTCCATCCACCTCGGCGTTCTCCCGCTCTAACCTCTCCAGCTGCCGGGCGAGCTCTGTCTCATCCGTGTCTGTCACCACCTTGGGCTGAAGGGGACAGTTTACAGTTTAGTTATTAGTACACATGCAAAAAAATAATAAAACCTAGGAACATGTCTACACAGGGTGATATTCTGTACAGTCCCAGATAAAAAGAAAAAAAAAAAAAAAAAAAGTATATAAAGTATTTTGGCCAAATTTGGTGGGGAGAAAGTACTGAAAATAAAGTTGTAATTTAATGAGAAAAAAAAAAAAAAAAAATGAGATATGTCCTAATGTTACAAATTAATTTTCAGGAATATAACATGAATTTAAGTGCAACATTTTGGGGATCCAGGTTTAGTCTCATAATAACTCAAAATTATGATTTTATTTTTAAAAAATTTATTTTGATTTTAATTTTTTCTCAAATTATCATTAAAATGTTCTCGAAATGTACATATTTTCCTCTTCACAAAAAGCTATGATAATACATGTTGGAGTTTAACTTAAGTGATCTTTTAATTAAAATGTGTTGGTGAAATAAAAAAATACTAAAACAGGGAATTCCCTTCAGAAACTAGCATACTGTAGCAGTTAGGAATACTCATGTCTGAGTACGGCTATGTGTAAGGATTTGTTGCCCAACTGCAAAAGAATCATAGTTGAGGTTAAATAATGACTGCTATAATCACGCTCACTGTACACTCTAATCTAACTAGTACTTAATATACATTTTAGAAAATGCTGAACTTCAAGAAACTGTAAATATTAAAAAACAAAACACACAAAGGAAAGGCTTTCATTATTTCAAGGTCGCACAAGGAAACCCAAGTCACTCACCTCCATCTGGATGTTAAAGACGCCTCTCTTCTCTTCTATCTTCTCCTTGATAGCTGCCATGGCCTGGTTGAGGACAGACAGCCCCTCTGTGCGCTCCAGGGTGGTCGTTGTCATCACGTAGCGAGGGGGAGCGATCAGGTTGATCTGCCGAGCACAAGACCACGTCAGTCTCATTGACGCTGCATTTCAAGCATTGACCGCAGCGGCTTTTACCCCAACAAAGGGAACAACAAACGCAGTAGGGTCACACTTAAAACTGGGGACCGGCCTGTAGTCTAGTCCATGGTAAAGACAGTGGCTTTCAGCGGGCGACTGAAGACAGAGGAGGATGTTACCTTGATGGGCATGGCCTCTGTGGAACAGCTGAGCCCAGCCCTCAGAGCTTCCTTCACTGCATCGATGCCCTCATAGCCGTAGCACGCCACTTCAATGTCTGCCGGTAGGGCAGGGAAAAGGAAAAATGTTACCTCATGCTTTAAGACCAACTGAGACGCTCTCACGCTGATTGAAGCTGCAGTCACATGGGCGGCGGCCATTTACCTGCTCTGATTTTGACAGCCTGCGGAGTGAGTCGCCTGTTGATGTTATCGATCAGCACGTTCCTCTCTTCC
Source organism: Xiphias gladius (assembly GCF_016859285.1). Classification (NCBI taxonomy): domain Eukaryota; kingdom Metazoa; phylum Chordata; class Actinopteri; order Istiophoriformes; family Xiphiidae; genus Xiphias; species Xiphias gladius. Next base: position 8,759,700 of record NC_053403.1, on the reverse strand, counting down.
TCTGTTAAGTCCAGACCGTCCAGAATGGCGGGATCTCTGGAGGAGGGAAGATATTCACCACTTGATTTGACCTTATCAAGTGAAACAATTGCTGATGAAAAGTAATGAATAGTAGTTTCACGAAGACACAGTAAACAAAGATTGTAGGCGTGAACTCGTGCTTTGAGACTTTTTGTGCTAAGCCTCACACAAACGCACACTGCTCGAATTGACAACTTACGACACAGCCTGTTTGAAGACATCGTAAGCTCCGTATCCGGGCCGCTTGTATTTCTCATCAAAGACCCAGGCAGTGCGCTGGTACAAGCTCTCTAGCTGCTCGTCCTTACTGTAATCCAGCACCTCTGCCACGTGCCGCAGGATGCTGTACACCTGCAGACACAACACCTCGAATCAGCTCAGTTCAAATTCGCAGAAAACGCTGATAGGTTTACAAACAAACGGGAAAACCGAGATTTCAGTTTTTAAATGATTCAGAGATTTAACATTATCGAGGAAAGGCGGCTACCAGTTTGCTTTCAACTGTATTTAGAATGTGTTTGGCATGACTGAATAAAATCAATTCACGCATGCATTCTATAACTAAAAGTTTTGATGATTTTAATGTTTGAGGAAAGAAAAAAAAAAAAAAAACCAGCACAAGCTTCTGGGTACAATAACAGCTTGACTTACAGTTTTAGATTTGGTGAATTTATCTTCACACTTGATGGCCTCCTCTGGTGAAACTCTTCTTTTTGATAAATCAATGTAGCCTGAAGAGAAAGAGGGAAAGAAATGCAGTGACACTGTGACACTATTACTGCCGATGTGATTAACTGAGCAACAGGAAAACCTATCAATGCCAAATTGAATAGTCAATTCATCAAGTATAAAAGCACTTGTCACTTGTTGACTAGAGCTTAACAACTTGCTTGCTGTTCTCCACTTTCCTGTAATTACAAGCTGAATACTGGCAGTTTATCTTATCTCCTGTCCTAAGTAAGCAAGTCTGTCTTCTGGAAATTTCTGATAAGCAGCTTTCATTACTTACATCCCCCCCCCCAATCGAAAAACCTGTTACTGATCATAAATTGATAGTTACTCACAATATCATTAGCTGCAGCCCTAGTCGATAACTGTAAGTTTACAAAGTCATATTACAGTATATCGGTTACAATCACTATTACAGCCATATTCCTAATACTTCTATTTTTTGCAGGACATTGTGAAAAGATCCCATTTCTCTTTCCGGTTTTCAGTAACTTGTGATTATATCCATGGAAGTCACAGATCTTTACTTTATGTCTAGTCCACCAGCCGCTTTGGCGCTGGCATCCAAAAAAGTGAGCAACCAAACACAGAGGCTTAGTTCCCACTGACCTTTTTCTCTATCGGTCCGTACACCTCTGCCTGCACTCACCCTTCTCTTTGTCTACTCGGATGACGACCACGCACTCGTTGCGGCCTATGCGGATGAGTTTGTTGATGGAGCGGATACGTCGGCGCGACAGCTCGCTCAGGAGGATCATGCCCTCGATGTTGTTGTACTCCAAAAGGCTGACGTAGGCGCCCATCTCGGCGATGGACCTCACGTTCACCATCACGACATCCTCCACCTCTGGGAACCGGTGCTGGTAGAATCGACAGCTGAGCCCCGGCATCGCTGCGAGGACAGCAACAGGAAGACGGGGGTTAAATATTTAAAGCGGACAGCGTATTACAGGTGTTGGCAGAAATCCTCCAAGGAGTGGGAACTCCGTCTACTTTAAACATCACGACCAGTTTGCATGTCATAATAAGGACGATTCGGGCCAGTAGCATAATGTCAGTATACTGTCTTCTGTGTTTCTGGAGGACGTTTTATAAAGTTTGAGAGAATAGCCCTGATGATGTCATGGCGATGTCATCAAGGTTATCTTGTTTGGACTTGAAAGCTACATATCCTTTCACTGAAAGAGTTTGAAAGATATGGGAATTCAACGGGCAAGGGAAATCTGACAAAAAGATGCTACTGAGTTGCATTATGGGAAACGTATGATCCATCATTTTTGGACTTAGGCTTAAACTGGTGAGGAAAAGTGAGGATATCTCGGCCTCTGTTGCTTTGGTTTTAATCGGGAGTTTAAAAAATATGTGTCTCACAAGTCCCGCAACTCTATCAAAGTGCAATACTAAATCAGTAGTGTCCCTTTAAAAAGATGTATTCATATGTTTTTTTTGCATTTTCGAAAATGTGCAGCTAAGTTATAATTTGTGAATTTGATGATGATATCATCTCGAGACACGGTTCCCAAGCCGAGGGTCAGGACCCTCAAGGATCCCATGATAAATCGGAGTGGTAACAAGATGGTTAAGTGAACACAAACACACATGCTACACAAAATTATGTTTCTTTCCCCCTAATCTTTGCTTCTTTCTTGTAAAACACTCAATCTTTTACTTCTTCAGGGTGTAAAAATCAGTCAAATCAAAACAATCTGAAAAGGAAAACTATATATATCAAATAAACTCTTGGGTTAAACTGCTGACAATTCATGTCCACACTATGCCCATAACCTGGGATAAAAGAGATACTGCTTCATTCTAAGGAATCACAACACGTCCAAAAAGGTTGGGAACCACTGATCTAGAGGCAAATACTGATGCTGCTCCATAGACCATGAACAATGGATCCACTTCTGACACACAATGACAGCATCAGTGGTGATTTTACTGAGAACTTTTCAAAGCTCTTAAGCCTACTACTGAAATAAAGCTAAATTGTATGAAGGGCTGCAACTAACATTTGTTTTTATTATCGAGTAATCAGTCGATTATTCTCTCAATTAATCAGTTAGTTATGTGGACAATAAATAATCATAAAACTTAAAAAATTTTTTAAAAACATAGCCCATCAGTTTCGTGAGGACCAAGCTCATATCATCAACTGCTTTGTTTTGTCTAACAAACTGTGCAAAACCAAAGATATTCGGTTTACTGCACAATTAAGACACAAAGGACAAAGTTTCACGCCTGAGCAGATAAAACCAGCGAATTTTTGGCTTTTTTGTCTGAAAAATGACTAAAGCGATAATAATCGTTGCAGCTCTATTTGTATGTAATGTGTTAAACGAAAAACTCCACGAGCATCCGGTCATCCATTAATTCTATGTCAAGGTCTCACTTCACCCCATCAGCAATTCGGGTCCTGGTAATGTGATTTCCAAAATGACAATATTGAGCGACAAATCTTTAAAAAAAACCAAAAAAAACAATCCACTTATTGTTATGAAAGAGTGTTAAAAGACATTTTAGTTAAAGCCTAAACGCTATTTGAAACCCCCTTTTAGGTTTGTGAAACCGAAAAAAAAAAAAGGCAATTTCACAGCTTTTTCTCCAACCAGACCACAATAGACCAAGTCCAGCTTGACGAAAGAAACAACGACCCACATTTACTGTTATCAAACCTAGACACGATTATCAAGTTGACTCCAGTAACCTGATAAGACCGTTTCAGATCTGTGAAACCATTATTCTATTCTTCTTCTCCTTCTTCAAAAAAGTGCAATTATACTGATTTCCCCCCTTGTCCAGACCACATCGGACCAGGTCACTGTACTGAGACTTGCCAAATCCAGACCACATTAACCCAGAGAAGTGAAAGACCGTTTAAAACACGGTTTCAGATTTAGGGAGAGACGATTTGGGAAGTGGAAGCTAAATTCAGCGTCGTAGCTTCCCGAAGGTTTTATTGTTCAACTTGTGGCGCAGCTGAATCCCATTGTGCTACATTTAGTGTCCACCTCCCCCTCAGTGACAGAAATGCGGTGGACAAAATATTAGAAAACACCCCTCAGATATTACCAGAACAGTCAAAAAAAAAAAAAAAAAAAAAAACCCATATGAATGGCACATTTGTTGAGCCAGTTTCAGGGTGGGTTTTTTTTTTTTTGCCGTCTACGAGGTCAAATGACTGAGTTTGGCCTGGAAAATGTTCCCGGAATAACGGCCCGGAGGTGAGGCAGTAATACGTGAACTGGCAGGCTACGCGCTGACACTTTTATTTCACATTTTCTGGTTGTGGATGGGATGATGCAATGCAGGCAAACGAGAAACCCTTTACTGTTTTAAGTTCTGAGCGAAAGCTTGCACGGACAAAACATGCAAGCAAAAAAGGGCCCCTAACAGTTAAGCATGGCATAACAACGGCGAATGTATCCAGTAACAACTGTCACATTTTTTTTAAAAAGGATAAAAACAGTTGCGTTGATACCCGTTAGCTTCCCAGCTAATACCCCGGTTCCCAGCTCACATGCGGCACATGCACCGCTGCCGAACAGTTAGATAGCCAGCTAGCACCCCCGTCCGCTCCCCAGTTCCCGTCAAAAAAAAATCTCCTTTATCATTAACAACTCACCTGTGTCATATGGTTACAGAACGCTACGCTGGAATGCTCTGTAGTGGCAGTGTTTAACTGTCCGATTATTTCTTCTTTCGGGTCTTTTTGTAAGGAAAAACCTGGGCCCGCTAGCTCACATTCATGGGTGTGCTAATTTTTCGACCCGGAAAAGATCGTCCGAGTTCTACGACACGCGCATGTGCAGAACGAGTTCGGCTCAGTCACATGACCAGAGGCCAGCTGATCATCACGGACAGAGAGTCGGACAAGATCACGATCGTCGGTTCGGTCTATGCGGCTAATCCTGCACGAAAAACAACAGCTTTACTTGTATTATATGAACAGATTAATACATTAAGACTAACGCCAACGCCGCAGTATTTTTTTTGAGGAAACGGAGTTAAACGGAAGACAACAGCCATCGACCAAAACACGAGAAGATGTCTGGAAAAGACAGGATCGACATATTCCCCTCCAGAATGTAAGCAGCTTGTTTGCAAGCCACTTGCTAACCCGCTGTAGCCTGTTAGCCAAATAACATGGTGCTTTTTTTGTTGATTTGTTGCTTCCAAGCCTCTCAGATTGATGATCTCCTGCTCACATCTTGCATGTATCTGACACGAATGGCTGGCAGACAGTGCTGCACTGTACTCCGGGCTTAATTTTAGGTTATATGAGGGCCAGGTTGCCGTTTAAAAGAGGAAGAGTCCCTCTGTTGTCATGTGATGTATCTAACATCATCCAAGTGTGAGCTGTCTGTCTGAAACCTGCTGACCTCCAGACAGTAAAAGTCTTAACTTTAACATTGTGTAACTGGAGTGTCTACTGATCACAGAGATTCCTGTGTTGTCTGCAAAGTCTAATAATTTTACCACTCTGATTTCATAATGTCAGCCTTTTTGAAGCCTCTGTCTGTGTGTGTGTGTGTGTGTGTGTGTGTGTGTGTGTGTGTGTGTGTGTGTGTGTGTGTTAGAGCCAGTCCTTGGTTACAAATATCAGTAAGCTGTGATATGAATGTAGATCAGTGATTCCCAAACCAGGAGGACGACTACTCCAGGGGGCAAATGGAAAGATTGTTAAGCAGCTGAGCTACTTTGAACCAAAATACGATGGATAAATGGTTTAAACGTCCAGCTTCTGCCACTCCAAATGATAGTAGTACAAAACTAATGTAAAAAAAAACAAAAAAACCACACACACCAGGATAACTACTGTATATCTTGTATGGATTCATATACAGATGTGTTTTCTCTCAAAACAATTCAAGAAGAAGAGGCCAAGCCCTTTTATCAAAGTGGCATGATGAAGGGTTGCTTGAGTCCATCTGTTAAGGGTGTAGGGGGATTTTGGACGCAAAGGTTGGGAATCACTGATGTAGATTAGCGATACCTATATTTCGCAGCCCCTGGGCATATTCCCAAACGGACTGCTTTACGAGTTAGGATTGGCAGGATTGGCAGGATTGGTTGGGGGGGGGGGGGGACAAAAAAAAAAACTGTAACATGACAGTGTTACAGTGTCAGAGAATGTACATAACCTCTGTGAAACGACTGAACCCTGTGTACTTGTAATGCGCGATTCAGATAGAGCACTCAAAAAGTGTGGTTCGGTTCACGTCTCAGGGCTCAGACCATCATGAAAGCTCGGCTGAAAGGGGCGCAGACCGGCCGCAACCTGCTCAAGAAGAAATCCGATGCCCTCTCCATGCGCTTCCGTCAGATTCTTCGCAAAATTATTGAAGTAAGTTGAAAATAACCGATAACTGACTTCGTTCTCCGTGCATTTTACACAGTTTACGGTGAGGTGCACCTGACTAAAACCAATGCAGTCTAATGCAACAGTTCTCCAATAGATCCTCCCCTCATGAAGGTTATAAAGGTCAAATGTTGCTGTGTCTGTTTTAGAGAGGCGTTGATTCAACTCTGTGATCATTTTGGAGGCTGTCGTTCGTGATTTGTTGAACTGGATTGCATTAGACTGAGACGTGTTTTGTAATATTTACTAGTGCATCCTCACGGATATAAATGGGGTGGACAAAATATAAGAAACACCTCAGTAGACAGTTAATCAACAATTGAATCAACACGTCTCTGTAAACAGTTTCAGTTAAAAACTGAATATTTGAACCTTCATGAAGGTAGGGTTGTCTGCAGGGCTGTTGTATTGGACTGCACTAGTTTTAGATGGGTGTACCTAATAAATTGGCAGCTAAGTTTATTTCTCGCATGGGTCACAATGGTTTCCTGAATGTGGACTGTGTCTTTCTATGTCCGCTCCTTTAGACGAAGACCAAGATGGGAGAGGTGATGAGAGAGGCGGCCTTTTCTCTGGCTGAAGCCAAATTCGCAGCTGGAGACTTCAGGTGAGAATCCCGACTAATACGATGCGATGGGGCGTTCTGTTTGGCACAGGTGCGTCTGTAACTGCCCTCTGTTGCTCTGTCCACAGCACAACTGTAATCCAGAATGTTAACAAAGCCCAAGTGAAGGTCCGAGCCAAGAAAGACAACGTGGCAGGTTAGCTTAAAAACTGACTCCTTCTTATTATAATCATTGTTGAGTGACGGGACAAGTTCTTATGCGTACTTTGACTGTCTTTCAGGTGTCACCCTACCAGTTTTTGAGCACTACCAAGAGGGCGGGGACAGTAAGTCCTGTTTCACTTGTCGATTTCCTGCGAATCCACGATCTTGTTCTAGATCAAATAAATTCTTGTAACTACAGAGTAACCCCCTCGTTGTGTCTGCCAGGCTACGAGCTGACCGGTCTGGCCAGGGGAGGGGAGCAGCTCTCCAGGTTGAAGAGGAACTACGCCAGAGCCGTTGAGCTGCTGGTGGAGTTGGCCTCCTTGCAGGTAGGGGGTGCTGTTACAAATATGTCGTGTTTTATTTTAGCTTAGCTTTACTTGCTTCACAAGTGAAACAGACGGTGGTGGAAAAGTAAGTACATTTATTTAGATAGAATTTCTAGTCGTGTGTAATTAAATTGAGCATTTACACTTCATGCTGCTTTATACTTTATGACTCAACTTGATTTCAGAGGGAAATATTTTACTTTTTTACCCCCCTGTATGTATTTGACAGTTATAGCTACTACTTACTTCACAGCTTCAATGTTAAAATGTTGCTTACATGTTAATGCATCAATTATAATGAACCAATCGTATAATGTATGTAATAATATAACTCATTCTGCACGAGTACTTTTTGAAATATGTAAAGTAGATTTTGTTTACTTTTACTTGCTAAAATTTAGAGTGCGAGGTGAATATTTTTGAATATTTGATGTATCGCTGTTTTTAGTGAAAGTTACCAGAACTTCTCTGTATGTTTAGTAAGACTGAAAGATTCTGACACACACTGCCCATTTTCTGTCTGCAGACATCCTTTGTCACTCTGGACGAAGCCATAAAAATTACCAACCGCCGTGTGAATGCTATTGAGCATGGTAAATTCATACTGTATATGTAACATTGTTGCATTTTTTTTTTTTTTTTAAAGAGAAAGGGAAAGGGTGTTATTGAAGCTTAAATCATCTTTATCCCACTTTTCAGTGATTATCCCCAGGATTGATCGCACCCTCACCTACATCATCACAGAACTGGATGAGAGAGAACGAGAGGAGTTCTACAGGTGAAAACATTTAGTAACGGTCTCATAAATTCCAGGTTTTTACCTTTTTACTTTTAAAATTTAAAAGTTTTTCCAATGAAGGGTTTCTCTGATGAGATGAGTGCCTTGCCAATTGGTTCGGCATCTACCTCAGTTGCAGATGTTGTATGGTTGAATTATTTTATTTTATTTGATTTTTTTGATTTTTTTTTTAAAGCTGACCATCTACCCACTTCTTTAGATGTAAACTGTCACAACCCCCAACAAGTAAGGTCCATGTACTAGTCAACTCATCTTTTTTTTGTTTTTTTGTTGTAACACTTAAATTTCCTCCTGCTCCAGGCTGAAAAAGATCCAAGAGAAGAAGAAGCAGCTCAGGGAAAGGACAGAACTGGAGATTGCGGCCCGCCTGGCTAAGCTGGGTCCCATCGCAGAGCCTGCCAACATGCTGACAGAGGAGATGGATGAAGACCTGCTGTTTGAGTGACGGGCTTCTTCAGGCCGACAGTCAGCGACTTAGCCCGTCGTCCTATTTATTCTGTGCCTCTCTGGCCAAGTCTACGGTATGTCTTATCATACAAGCGATGAAAGTTGTCTTTTGTGTACTTGTCGTTGATTATTTGTTTTATTGTTTCATTGCTGGAACGTACTGTGTGTTTCCAGACGTGTCACTGTACAGAACCAAAGTGTTGTCGCACTCTGCGGTTACCCACAAGGGAGTCAGTTAACTATTATAAAATAACTGAAATAATAAATATGTTAACACATGGTTTGCGAGTGGCATTAAAGAAGCATTCCGTGTGAGTGATCAGCTTGTAGATACTTCAGTTTGCTCACAACATTTAGAGCCATTGCATGCTGTAATGCTTAAGGTGGGTGTAGATTTCAGAGTGTGAGTCTGTGTTGTGGATGCCTGTCCCGCTGCTGACCTGATATCAAAGGGTTGTTGTTACCTCAGTTGACGAGGATCTTTACCATTGAACCAGAACCCCTAATGTGACCCCCTTCATCCAAATAAAGATGTTCTAAATATTCAACCACAGCCTGGATTTTTTGTTTAGATTAGAGCTTTAGCTGAAGTAGAAGCTTTTCAGTTCCATATGTAAAAGAAAAAAAGGGACAGGAAAGACTGCTGTGGTCAAATGTCTCTCGACATATGCAGAGGAGTATTTTGTCCAAGTATTTAGGTGAACCAGCTATGTGAAGAATGGCCGCCGTTTTGCACCAGAATGCTACATGTAGCACAGTATTTTTAGTGAGGCATTTGCAAGGGTTTAATTATTATTTATCTTTGTTGTAAGACCAATATTGCAAACTTATTTAAAATAAAAAATGAATGCATAGAGCATGTACATCACTTGTTGACGTGTATCTGCATTTATTAACACTTTTCCAGAATTGTGCTTATAATTTAATAAGTACCCTGCAAAGAATCAATACAGTATTTGTTGAAGTTACTGTTCATAAGTGATATGTCTTCTTCATACAATACTGTTTAAAAAAAAAAAAAAAAAAAAAATTTCAGAACTACTTTTCAGCACAATATACTGACAATAATGGTACCAGCTAGAGATAAAACCTTAAATTTAGGGTCTGTTATCACAGCGTAAATGAGACATCAGACAACCAAAACTAACACTGATATTGGTGTAGAGAAAGTTTAAGCAGATTTTGCCTTAGTGTTTCTGAATGGAAGATGTTCCACTGCAGCCATTCTTAGCACCAGAGCTCCTCTTCTGTTTGGTACCGTAACAGATCTTGGCTTACTGCATTATCAGGAAGCCATTTAATAATTATGACATCAACACTCTCCCAGTTGAGTGTACTGTTTTAAATTTCACACACACAAAAAGTAACAATAAAATATTTTGTCTAGAAAAAATATATTTTTTACAATTATAAATAACTATTAGGAATAAGAAATATTTCTATTTGTTTGATAAATGATTTTGCATAAAACTGTGAGATCAACAACCTTAATAAAACAAACAAAAAGAACAAAAACAATAAAACAAAGACACACACCCAAAAAAAAAAAAAAAAAGAAATGTAAGAATCTTGCGTCCGTCCCTGCATGTGGTAAAAATCACCTCCACAAACGAGGATGCGTGCAAGTGAAAATCCAGCGACAATTTATCACCGTCAGTCCTTCATTTTTCGGTCTCCAGGAACATACATTTCTGCTCCTCTCTTTACCTCTTTCTACCCTGAGACTCCTTGCGCTGAGACCCTGTGACCTCTAGCACAGCCAGGAGGTGGGCACCCACTGTGGCTCAGTGTCCAGCTTGTCTATCAGCCTGCGCAGCTCGTGGAAAGCCTGGTCTGGATCCATGTTCACGATGGTTGCATCAAAGAAGTGACCGAAATTTTGCTCCATCTCACGGGCCTTTTCAATGACCTCCTTCAGCTCCTCCGGCTGAGCACAGAAAACGAGACATCAGTTTAATAAGGCGTGAGGGTATTGGACGTGAATCTTAAATGCTTAATGCTATGGTCATTATTTCTTTTTCTATTTTATGAATTAGTATTTTGATGTATATTATAGCAACAGATATGAAATATTTGTTATTTCATGATGTGATGCAATATTGCTTATTTCTGGTGTATTGTCTATTTAGTGTAACAGGTGTAAACGATCTGTTTTTCCCATTTCTGCCCTGATAAAGAGCCGCTGAAGTTGAAACCAGTCAGCATTTTAAGCAACATGTCCAAAAAAAAAAAAAAAGCTTTAAATATAACTTCTTTCCTTGCTCTGCGTAAGAGTGACCGAAGAACATTTTTTACAACGTTTTTTGTCATATACAAACTATGACATCTACAATATGCATTCTCACTTGAGAGTGAAGTACCATTTTGCAACATTGTATAGCGGATACCTTTGGTGTTTTCCCCTCTGTGGCCAGCAGGGTGCGTAGTCGTTCCTGAGAAGGAGGAGCGATGAAGATGACATAGGGCTTGAGGTTGGAGGACCTCAACACTTGCAGTGACTGACAAGAGGAAGAACGGGGGACATACGAACGTATGAAATGAAAAGAAAAAACATACCAAACCAAGCACTACTATGGCTTCATCTTTATGGACTATAAAAAGTATGCTATATCAGTCAGCAGTGAGCTGACAGTAACCAGTCTCCTACCCTTGTGTGCAGGCAGAGCAAACCGATGCGCCCAGAGTTGATCACGTGTCGGACCGAGTCGGTGCTGGTTCCGTACAGGTTCTTCTCATATTCCCCTGACTCAATGAACTTCCCTGCCGCCAAGTCAGTTTCAAAAGCGGGCCGACTCACAAAATGGTACTCTCGCGCATTTCGTTCATGTATCCTTGGGTTTCTGGTTGTGTCTGGGTCATGAAAAAGATGGGAAAAGGTTCAATTTGACTAATTACAACATTACTATCAAGCTATTTTTGCACTACAAGCCGCTTTAATAATTCAAAAACATGTAGTAAGTCCTAAGTCCTCAGTTCTAAAGGTGTTCCTAGGTCTAATTTTGTGCCGACATTAACAATTTGAGCATTTTGTGCAGTAGAAGTTGACAAAAGCTGATTTTGATTTGAATTCTTTACTGAATCACATGCACATTTGTTCCTCATTTGAAATCTTGAAAAATGGTGGTGTATTTAACACTGCCTTGTCCCCAGGCCTTGACAAAGTGTGGACTTACGTGGCACTGCAACAGCAAACTTTTCTGGTTCGATGGACAGAAGCCTCCGACGCAGCTCATCGTGACCACTGTTTGTTGGACCAATCAGAGCTATGGGACGTTTACGATTGGCAGGCTGGTGATAAAGGGACATCTCCTCATAGGTCAGGATGTCATCGTAGTCTGAGAAGACAGTTGGGAGGGGTTAATGAAACATCCCTGACCAACACACCAAATCCCTTCTAGCTCTTCTGTTCTGTAACTTACTCTGACCTTTAACCTTCCTGGAAAGAGGTGAGAGGATTTAGAGAGCTGGAAAATATCCCCCTGTTATCTTATTATTTGTGGGTTAGTGTGAAGGTTTAGTTGTGTGTTATATCCATTGAAACACACAACCACAGTCTTCTACTATCAGCCAGTGAGTGGTGTGTATCCGTCTTTAAATGTGTTTCAATGTGTGAACCATTAACCCTGCAGGTCCCTCCGAACCATTAAGGCACCTGTTGGACACCTGTTGGAGCCTCCCCTGATCCTGTCTGTGAAGACAGGACTAATCTGACCTGTGACACAACAAGTCTGGACAAGCTGCTGTGAGAACGAGAAGACACGTCACCTCCAGCTAATGAGTGGCGTTTATACTGACAGTGTGTGAACACTTGGCAGCCGCCCAGTATGGAAGCGGACTGTCATAAGTGGTAAATGAGGAGAGACAGTGAGAGACATTTTGTGGGTTAAGTGTGTAGCTTGTCACTGGTATTGCTAAAGACAGAGCAAATTCTTAAACCTGCAAACCACTTCTCAATTTTTTAAGCTGCTGATGAGAAAAAAGAAAAAGTACTCTCTTACCAGTATTTTTGCTCAGGTTCAGTGTGGTCTTCTTCCTCTGTTTCTTGCTCTTCTTTGCATACCAAAGTTTCCCTGAAATAATTCATTACAGGTGAAAAGAATTTAACCGTCAAAGGTGGATTATCATTTCACTTTTTTCTAGACACTACAAATTCTATTTTTATGAGTCAAACTGGATGCAAAATGTTTCAGTTTAATAATTTGCGAACTGTTTCAGTTTGCAAATTATTATGTTTTGTTTTTTTACATTAGCCATTCACCTTGCTGCTCTCGACTCCTGTCCGTTATAGTTTTCTTCAAGGACTCTCTCTGTTGCTGGAAGCTTTTCCCTGAGAAAAGCAAATGGAAACAGGTCACCTACCCAACACTGCAAATACAGATACACAAATCCAGTGTATTTTCCATTTCAAAAGCCCATCTTTATTTAAAAATGTGTTTGAACATTTTGGTTGGTGTTCAACAAAATGTCTCACAAGATAGTTAACGGATAACCTGCAGCACTACGCACTGGACCACTGTAGTAAGTGGCTACAAATTGCAAACATTACATGTCCAAAGCTTTCGTAGACCTAGAAATGTTTTTCCAGAGCGTGCTGAGGAACGGGCAAAAAGATGCCCTGCTTTCCATTTCCAGTGCTTAACCTAATTTTGTTCCAGCTACAACAGGCCTGGGTCAGAGAGTAATCACAAATAACTCTTAGGAGTTTATTTTAATCTGCTTGACGTGGCCAGATGGGTGTTGTTTCCTGCCAAGATGGTTCATGTAGTGCCAGGTTAATTATTATTCATGGACAAGTTTCAAGCACTTTTCTGTGACTGTATTCCCACGTACTACCAGGGATGAAAATAATACTCATCCAGGCAATATATTATGAGAAGTTTATGCGTTATGGATTAATTGATATGCCGGTATCAAGTACTATGGTTTATTTTATTAGTGCTAGTCAATTTTACCTAGTAATATTTTTTTAGAAGACATAAGTCATGTTTTTATTTTTAGTTAAATGTAATCTACACAGGTTTTAAATATCTGAGTTACTATCATGCAGGTGAGTATGCTTCAGGAACTACAGACTGTTAAACATTGCAATTGGTGTTTTTTCTGGCAGTTCAGCCTTGCCGGTTCCACTACGTCTTCTGATGTTTATTCCCACAGCCCACAACGCTTGCTCGCATGCAACTTCAATTTCCTTGCTCCTTTTCTCATATCGTGAGCCACATACACAGCACAGGTCGTGAAAACACCAAACAGGCAAAATGCAACAAGTAAGTTTTAATACAGTTCAAACAGTTTACTAATCCATATCTTATGTATATGTCACTTGTAAACTAAAATAAAGAATGTGGTACTACAAAACATCCAAACGCATTATTATACATTTTACCATACCTGTATATGATTCTTCTAGATTTTTTGCACTGGTAGCAGTATGTCCTTGCAGTTGTTATACCGCCCTTGTGAAACAGCACATTAAATATTGATATTCAGCCCCAGTCTGATCCCTACCTGGAATGAGTCCAGCCAGGGGCTGGTTGTCCTCGTCTCCGTCCCTGTAGGCCTGCCACCAGTTGGCGTCGTCCTGGCTGATGACATGGAGGATGTCTCCCTTCTGGAAGGACAGGCCCAGCTCCCGACACGGCACGAAGGGGTCATCAGAGGGGTCGTAGTCAAAGTAAGCTCGTACGTGCATCTGAGGACAGGGTTTAAAGCGTCGTGGTTGCCGTTACATGCATGCAGACAGGCCTTCTTACACACGTGCACACACCCACATCATTAGAGACTTACCACAGTCTGTCTGTGTGGGGCAGGTTTAATCTGAGCGCTCGGGATGAGGAGGAAGGTCAGAGTGCCGTGCATTTGTTGCTGATGGAAGTGATGAGATGCAATGAATTAAACATGAAGGAGAAGGAATTTCCATAAAAGAATATTTTTTTACTGACTATATTTACCTAGGCACTCAAAGTTTTAGCAATTTTTATTGCTATGCAGATGGATGTATATTATATTTCGAGACAGCATCTATTCAGAAACAACTGCTCAGGTATTTACGTTAAATTACATTTGTATTTGGCACAGGAAAAAGACAATTTTTTCAGAAGCAAATGCAGTCAGCAGTAATGTTAGTTATTCTGTTAAGATGATAACGATCTCTTAAAATTATGTATGGTGGCTTTGGTTTTACTCGTCTTTCTATACAATCTGATATTTTTCGTTCCAAAACTCCAAAATACTACTATTTGATCTTAATTCGATATGAAATTGTTGTTGAGTATGTGTCTATAGTGTAGAAAAAAATAAATAAGAGAATGAAACCCACAAACACTACACTACCAACAGGCAGCTCATTAAATTTCTCAGGCTGAACATATTTGTCAAACTAATTATAGATCAATCTATAAGTGGATACGCATTGTGTATAAAACCTCTCAAGCACTGTAAATAATCAAAAGAGCACTAAAAGTTTCTGGACACCATTTGTATAACCCCTATCCCTCACCAGTAAATCGTGGACTTCATTCACATGTTTCCCACGTATAGGAATCCCGTTGATCTCAAGGATCTCGTCTCCCTCACTGAGGAGGCCGCTCCGCTCTGCTGCTCCGCCTTTCACCACACGACTGACGACAACGCTGTCCATGTCGTTACGTACTGTCGCACCCTGATGGCCGCATGCGCACGCGCGCGCACACACACACACACACACACACGCGCGCGCACACACACCGTTCATATACAGTAGATGACTGAGATGATCTTACAAAACAAGCAAAACACAGGATTATTAATATGTAAATGAAATGAAACACCTGAAACTTATAATATTCTGTAAAATGACACCGAACAGAGGGATGCAAGTCTAAGAGCAGAAGGCGATACAACAGCGTGTAGTCATTGCAAATGTCTCCAGTTGGATGCCTGGAACTCATACTGACAGGCATTTTACTGCCCTGTTGGTTTGTTAGCACACTGACACTGAAACACCCAGGTGATAAATATGAGAGGCGGAGCATGGTGAAAGCTGAGAGGGAAGGCCCTTTCACCGGACTTACACACAATACACAAAAACTCACACAGTAATACAATATTCAGTGATGTTGAAGACCAATACACAGTATATCTCAATGATTCGTTTACACTTTTGCTTTTTTGTTGTTCTATATAAACGGCTCAATGTAAATCTTGTATGACATTTTTCAGTTTTTATATTGTACTGTAATTTTATCCATGTTTCCTTGTTTCTCATGCTTTGTTTTGCCTTCTGTAATGCTGATTTACAACATTCACAAGTTGATTATGAAGCATAAACCAGTTTAAATGGCTGAGAGGCTATGAGAAAATGTTGAAAGGCGTATGCAAACAATAGGCACGAGCGGCTGAAAAACACTTACCAGTGGAGTGTCACGGGTCTTCTCCAGCCGCACCAGTTTAACCGTCTCTCCCAGGTACTGGTTCACATTTTCCTCTGGCAATTCCTGCACCGCCACACTGTCATGAGCCTGCATCAGTGCCTGCCAAATAAAAAAAATATAGAGATACATGTAGAGACAAACAGTACGTACATAGAGACATTTTACAAACACATAAAAGACAGAAACACAGACACAGATAAAAACAATGGAGGAGGCAGCGTGAGGTAAAGAGACTCAATGGGAAATATTTTCCTTTATTACAGCTTTGGTTGGCATGGAGATAAAATGATCATAAATCTAGTACAGTTTCAGTGAAATTGTTCGTTGTTTGTGCTTGTTCACTGAAAGAGAAGTGATATTAAACAAGTTTTTCCAAACCCCTTCCCTTAGACATGCACCTGCTACCAGAAACCTACCTACCACCCACCTTTTTTTTAACAAGAGTAGTCAGCAAACCCACCTCCAAGCCAGAAATAACACAGAGATTGCTCCTTCACTTCATTAAATGTGACAAGTGCTCCGTACCCCACAATTAATTACCGTCGGTCCAAATTAGTTTCTCTGTGCTGCAACAAAGGGGACCTGAGAGAACGGGGGCCGGGCTAAACTTTGGCGTACGCACAATCTCTCTTAATCTCTCCTTGCATTTAGAAGTCAGGAACCACTGCCATCCATCATCAAACACCTTTGGCTTCCCCGCTCATGAGGATAATGTGTCCTAGAAAAATGGTGAAAGGGGTAGACTTGAGGGGGACCTATTGCTCTCACACACGTACCTGTCTCCATTAGTTTTGGGTAGGAAAATGTTTACCTGTGCAGACTACAGGGTGACTCATGTGATCCTCTGCTCCCCGCAGAAAAACCAACATAATCTGTTCCACTTTCTGTGCCACAAGGCAGGCTCATTTCACATCACACTTCCCCTGCTGGCTACATGGTTCCGACTCAGTGGAGGGGTTAACAGGCCATTGGGAGAATTGGTAGTTCACACGGTCACATGGGTCAAACATCAGCCCCCTGGCGCTCCCTTGTCAGGACCCTCAACCATAAAATCACAACAGAGTCATCCAACTGAGGTCTTTTCTCACCTTACTGCCTCGCTAATGGACGATGACAATCTGATAATGCGAAAAAATGTTTTATCTACAGAAGAATTACCAAAGCTTAATCTGACAAATGTAGAGTATCAGCAATTGAGGCCATTTCAAAGCGGAGCAACTTTTTGATTCTTTTCATGTTGACATACAAAATGCTAAGCGGATTTCCCACTAAATAAATGCACAGATAACCACACTCAAATGTGTAAGCGTTTCTATAATGTTACTTGTAAGATCTGCCCATAAACTGCAGGGCTCCTCCAACACCAGCGTGACAATAATTTTGCTCACAAGTACAGATTAATAGTTTTAGGACAGATATTTTACCTCTTTGCAAATGATACATTACGTATACTTTAAATCTTTCATAGCCTGAAACCCCTCCTCTAAAACACATGCCCACTTTTATCCAGATGTTCCGTTATAACAAGTAGGGAGTAGGGACAATATTTTCACCCCTAAGTGTAAACCTTACCAAAGACACAATAAATATGGCCTTCATCAATCTAAACTGCTGTGTATCAGTGCAGAGAAACTGTAAACTACAGCACTGCTGCCGACACACAAGGAGACACAAACCAGTAAGATCTTTTACTTTTCACACTGCCTTTTTTAAAATTAATTTAAAGGGAGCTGACAAGCACTCTGCTGCAAAGAACGCACCAATCATGCTTCTTCATTACCAAGAGAGCTGACCCACATTACAGCCTAATTTACATAATGGCCTTTCCCTAAGACAAACTTGATTAATCTTTGGAGCGAAACACTAACTAGTTGACCTTGAAAAAAATGACTTTAGCACACCCTAAAATAAAAGCCAATAATAAGAGATATAACTAATGTGTCATAAAGGATTTAATTTATAAAACAAGCATATGCCCTGCCCAAGTGTCCTTGAGTAAAAAGAATAATTCCTGCCAGTTCAAGGGGCACCAACAGGACATGACCTTATGACATCCTTCATGAAGTGGCTGCATCTATATCTGTCATTCGTTCATGATTCACAATGTACTGGAGTAATCTTTCATTAGGGCTACGTTTTAACCAGGTACATATGGTGGCAACAAGGTGGTAAAGTGAAACTGTCCTTCAATTGTCTTTGAGCTGGTAAGTCCTCTTCTTTCCTCTGATACAATATGGGCTATTCCATACTTAACCCTGACCTCTGATCTCCGAGTGGAAGGTGGGAGAGACGCAATTACCCCATTGGAATCAGTATTCCAATATCCCAATTATGAGCTTATTAACTAAATAAATTAGTTGGGACTTTAAGGCTCTGCAGGAGTGCTGAGCCTCACTGGCGTTACATTATAATCATAGTGTGGTTGAAGGGAAGATATGATAAGTCACAGCTGGCAACCTGATCTCTGACCTGGAGATGAGGATTTGTGAGCAGAGCCCTGAGCTCCAAGCCCTCCTTCTGCTGGCTGGACTGGAGAATCTTCTGTACCTGTACAGAAACACAGACACATGGCAGAATGGTGAGGTAAACTGTATGACTGCCAGTGAAACATTAGGGCAACTAAATAAAACATTTACTTGAGTCAGATTTGAGTCAAAGCCACATGACTCAAGTACTCATTTCTGACTGTTCTTCATCATACTGTGTAAGCATTTTAAAAAGTACAATAGAGCATGAGTTGATATTCATAAGTTACTAATGCCAATTCTGCAGCGTTGGCTAAAACTTCCAACTCTACATCAATATCTGTAAAGCAGAATATGATGTGTAGATATTTGATGAATACATTAATGCTCCTCAGAAGATAAACTCTTTTGGTGACTCAATGACCCATTCCCTAGTGCAAACCTTAGGGCAGACCGTCACCTTTTTACACGTTATCTTAGTTCCTTTTGTTGACAAGATATTCCAAACACGAAATATCCTAAATTTACACGAGTGGCTAAAGGATAATGACCTTTCCTTTAGCCTCACCCTCACCCTAAAATTATTTCATGATTGTGTGTCTTGCTTTCTAATTGTACAATATATTCTACAATCTGCAAAAACACATAATTTAAAGAAAGTTCATTTACTGACAATTGGTTCAGACTTTACCACCGAATGTAGGCTGGATAAATATCTGTATGAAGCCTAGACAATAAACTGATGGTATCCTAAACCTAAATACAGTCCAGTCGAAAAACATAATGCTGTCTAGTTACTTTAGTAATGAGCCAACTGGATGATGAAAAGAGTTTGGATTCTCACAGAATGGCAAGAAAAAAAAAATGTGTACAGACATACCTTTACATGTGTGCACACATATAACACAGTCACACATGGTATTTGGCTGCCCACTGGTAACTCACAGTAGGATTTCACATTCCAGACAGAAAAGTGCTCCATATTCACTCTGCTGTTAGGCATCTTGTTAATTGCCAGCTTTTATACTTGGAAAAACTAAAAAAACTAAAACAAAATCCACAACAGGATTAATTTTCAATGTGTTTGTTTACAAATGAAAGTTGTATTTAACCAAAATTTAACAAGCACAAACTTGGAAAGCACCTGCCTTAACTAACACACACTACACTTCTCTTCCATGGCTTGTCAGACATTCCACTCTGCTCCATTTTTATTCCTCTCTCTCCTTTCTCCTCACTGTCACATATTTTAATCATTTGGTTCTTGTGTTGTCATTTGGTGGGAAATGCTATTGTTTGTGGCTTGGACTGTTTACTGAATTGTGACGGTTGGCATTTTGGTGTTTTGTTACTCCGTCTTTCTGCCCCTTCTTCTTCATCTCCTGTTTAGAGCTTAGTTCATCCATTACACTAATCAAATCTCTCACTAACAAGGTGACGCACTTTCCCCTCCCCCGTAGCAGAGCAGCGCCTCGGCCCACACTGCTGTAAGCTGCTGGAGTTTCTTTTTCTGGCCGCCCCGATCCTGGCTTCCCTCCTGCGGTGTGCAGCACCGCTCAGCCAGCACCGAGGGCTGCCGGGAGATTAGTTTACCCAATGGACAATCTGAGTGTTATACAGCACAGCCACTTAAATTAGGCACACTGCAGCTAAAACTGGGGTTAGGTTAGGGAGCTGTACCCGTCAGGTGAGCACACACACTGATTTACTGTATGCCGGTCGACAACGTGTTGTGTGTGTGAGGCAAAACAGATAATCTCACCCGACCCCTGTATGGTCAAACCACTGCTGTCAAGACTGGAATAGCAGTTCTGTAGAGGTGCTGCTTTGTGGCCTTTGAATGAACTGTACCCAGCTCATACCAGCCTATTTTTTCAAAAACAATGTCGACTTTTACACATCTAGCCATCAGCTAAAAATCACATTGCATCAGTCTGACTGCGCAGAAAAGCCCGTATTACATTTTTTCGTGTTACACCTATCAAAAGTTGACACTAATCCTAATGAAGTGCCTATTGTGGGTGTAGCTTATCACAGATGTATAGAGCTTCTACCTAATTCACAGAAAACCATATAACAATTTCTGTCTTTTTACAGGGACTGGGGCCCTTTGTGACAGGTTGCATTTGAGTTCACAATGTGCACAGGCTCAGCTCTGCAGGGATACAAGTCAATTACTGTCACTTTGCTTTGTGGAGACCAACTGGCTTGGGTTTTGTCAACGAGAAAGTCAGGTGCGGCAGATTCCCACTACTCAAACCTGAATACTGAAATAGTTTCTTGATCTTTCTCACTCTTTGTGCACTGGGGCTCAGTACACAGCACTGTCAACTTATTTAAAGAAGAAACAGCAAATAGTGGATTGCGAAATCCACCGTGGTGTTTTATATATTTGCAAAGTAGTAGAATACCAAACCCCATGTTTACACATTGTTTCATGCCTTCCTCCTTTTCCCTTCTTGTCCATCTCAAATGAGATAGAGTATCTCCTTGTCATCTTATCCTCTTTTCACCCTCATTCTCTAATTTAAATTTTTCTTCCTTCTGCCTCTTTTCACTTGTTTCAAACTCACTTCATTTTCATGCATGGCCTGGATCCCACAAATCCTTCGGTTTTCACTCACCTTGTTACCCATAAGACAATTTACATTTCATCATTATTCAGACTGCTATGGTTGTCTTTTGGGCAACTTTGTTGAATTAATCATCACCACCAGCAAAGATTTTTCATACTTCATTGACTTTGTTCAGTTACTTTACTCAGAAGGCGCTTGCCTCTAAATATAAGCTTAACAGGGTCCAAACCACAAACTGGCGAGTACAATCTAAGCACCTTTATGCGCAAACTGCCTCCTCTTTGGAGACCACTGCAAGTCTCACGAGTTGCAGAACTGTTTTTGTGGCATGGTTAAAAACGTCTAAAAAATTGAAGTGAGTTATTAATTATTCGGGGTAAAAGTCGGCCTGTTATCCCTGACTCAGTTTCTCCTGGAGCTGTGGACACAAAAACCACTTACATTTACAAACTATAAGACCAAGCAGTATAAACAAGTTAACAAGTACAGATGCAATAGTGACAACAATGCTAACACTAAGGCCTTTGCAAATTGTTTTTATTTTTCCTTCACTTTTCATACTGTGGCAAAATCAAAGTGCTTCCACATGATTTTTGTTTTCAGCTTTAAGAAGTTGCTTCAAAATAACCATTATCCGTACCTCCTGGCAGAGATCCTGTGCTTGTGCTGTGAGGGGTGAGGTTGGGCTGACTCTGGTCATCTGCTGGGAAACAGCGTTGTAGATGGTGTAGGCATTCTTGAAGTCCTCCTTGGCAAGGAGCTGCATTATCAGCTCCACATCCTGCTGACTCTGTGCATCAGTCAGGCAGTGCTGCATCCACTTCAGAGCCTGCAGCAACTCCTCCAATTCTGAGAAAGAGGCAAAGACAGTGAGGAGAACAGCAGAGAGGCAATGCTGAGGAACACAGGGACGAAAAAGAACTCAGGAAATTTTTACTCCTTTACAATGTGAATGCTTATTGTCCATCTTCTAGGTTCAAATTTTCTGACAACATAGCCTCTGAAAACAATGATGTTAAAAAGCCCAAAAAGGATGGGTATTTAAAAAGTGAAAATTTTATTAATTTTCATTCAATTCTGTAGACAAATTAACAATATTTTGTGCACACAAACTCAGTCCAGACTTGTGACCGAGACACTAATCAGTGGAAATGGTAGACAACCCCTATAACACATTACCCTCCTCCACTGCTTCCCTCTGCTTTGTCCTCTCGGTCGTCATTGTTTTAACAGATTATGTTATCTTATCTATCTTTATCTATTTTGTAAAGCCTAACAATTCCCTATTCTCCTCTGCTATCTGCATTTCTCCTCTCCTTTGTAAGCTCCCTTCCTTTTTCCACCCTCTTTGACCCGGTAAAGACCTTCTACCCCCGCCCTCAACTCACCAGCTACAGGATCTTGGGAGCATGTGTCTTTGGTGGCCGTCTCCTTTCCCTCAAAGGTAGGATTGTCAATCCCCACCTTAGGGTTCTGTGACAGCTTCCTGAGCCTCAGTGAAGCGTTGGGGTCGATGTCGTGTTTCCCCCTGCTGTCTTCCTCTCTCCTCTTCCTCAGCTCCTCCTGGTAGTGCTGGATCCTCTCCATGTGGGCACTGCAGTTTAGAGATTTGACAATGCTGCTTTCCTCCCCTGGACAGTCCACGGCCCGCTCCCTCTGGCTCTTGGCCTGACTAGAGGCCTCTTGCACATAACCGTTCATATGGGACTCGATCATCTCTGCTGCAGCAGTGTACGGCTCAAACCACCTAAGCGTTTACTAAGATCTGCTTGAGCGTTCCGAGGCACTGGTGCTGAGACTGCTCAACTCAGGGGCCATAGCATACCAGTGGAGGATGTAGACCTTTATGTTCTTTCTGTGATCCGTCACCCTGGAATACAAACAGAGTAAAAGCAGATTTCCCTTGTTGTTTTCAAGCAACTTTTATTTAAGTATTTAAATGGTAAACAAAGTCAAGTATTTTTTTAAAAATTGTACACTTAATTTTTTAAAAATAAAAATAATCAGTAATTGATTGTCACTTTTATTGCATTCTTAGAAATGTATAGACAGAGGTTAAAGGGCTTTATTCTCAGATAAGATACACACCAGTTTGGCCACTATTCTGACAGAGTGATTGATAGCTCGGCCAAATACTCGAGAGCCTCACCTTGGTTGCCATCACATTCAAGTTTTTTGTTATACTTTACAGGCTGTGAAATGATGAATCTGGGTTTATATGTACTTTATTTGTTGTTTGTATCTACAAAAGACTATTAGAGAAAAATTACCTGCATTAGGACAGCTCCAGATTCTCTCATGCCGATGTCAATTTCCATGATGACACCATTTTACCATGAGACGAAATGCTGGTGCAGCTCATTATTTTTTCAAATATATATTCACACAAAATATTTGCACGATTCATTTATATAGTCTAGGATAATGTAATTCACTGTATATTAGAGCTGAAATGATTAGTTTATTGATTGATTACTCATTTTACAGAAAAAATTATGGCAACTATTTTGATAATTGATTGATATTGACTTATTTGCTAAGTAATTTGGGGTGAAAAATTTACTCAATCTGTTTAAGTTCTTTAATTTGCCAATAATTTATTTTATTTTACAAACTCACAGTTCCGCTGAGAGCTAGTTTCATCGTAATATATGTTAATATTACCATTTTTCCTCCTTGTAGCTGGCTGCCTATTGATCAGGGCCAACATTTCTTCCTACCTCCTCTCATCTATCACTAATCTAACTCCTAACATAGAAGCTTTCTGGCCTCAGTCACCTGAAATCCCTTCAGTTCAGCCTCATCCAGCCATTTGCTTGAGTACACCTGTCCCCAGTTGTCCCTCTCCTTATGAACAGCTTAATCGAAAATATCCATCTGTGGCCCGTGTATGGATGGCCAAATAAACATATTGCATTGGAATATGATAATGACAAACCTACTACTACTCCCTGGTCTGCCTATGTTGTGATTGGTGTGGATTATAATCTATTTTAAGGATGCTATATGCATTCATTTGGATTAGAAAATTCGGTAGTATGATTCTGAGTTTGTTAGTTCAGTTTGTGAAAAAAACATAACAAAAAAACCCCCCCTCAATCTATATTACTTAACATTTTGAAAAAACAGGCACAGACTGGAGAGTCAATGAGATTTTTGCAGGCCAAAAAAAAAAAAAAAAAAAAAAGATATATATCTAGAAAGCCATAAGCATGTCTTCATAATGGCATTAGCTTCTGTTTAAACACGATGCAGTGGCTTAGGTAAAGCTCTCTTTTGCCAATTTGCTATGGCTTAAAGACATTACAGGCTTGCCACATACCTGTGTGCATATTTCTTGCAACCAGGACTGTGAAAAAGATAATAATTTCCATGTTAAACTGTCATCATTACTACTACTTACCAGTTAAAGACACCTTTCTGTATGCATAGAGAACAGCTTAGTCAATTAAAGTCACCACTGAGGCTTGTGTCATATAGTCAGTCATACACTTATGTCACCTAACACCACATGGCAGCCCTCCCCGTCTTCTACCTACTTCCCACAGTTAATTACGTCTGGCAGGTCTATCCCCCCGGCACTTAGTCCAAGCTTCTAAAACCCTCCCCTGCAGAAGCATTTAGCTTCGTTTAGAGTGGCGGTGTACGACTGACAAACAGCAGAGACTGCCAGCGGGCCATCTGTTCCTGTGGGCTTAATTACGCCTGGGATCTCATACTCTACTCTAGCTCGGTGGCCACAACAGCACGGGGAGGGATGCTGGGAAGGGACAGAGGGACGTGGGTAGAAGAAGGAGAATGACTGGAAGTGCCCACACCCACCTAGATATAAAAACACGAGGCAATGTGAAAAGTTTGTGTTCAGTATAATATGTGAAACAAGTTTAGGGTCACTGCTTGATTGCAAAGACGGTGAAATCATGTCAGGTAATGTCAAATTAGACAGTGAAAATCAAGCTCATATCAGGTCCTCATCAAGTCCACTAATTGAACAGGGTTAGGTGACCACAGAGAGCCAAAAATGCAAGAAGAAGAGGGTTTGGCATGAGATACCCCAGGAACTCAGGTAAAAACTAAGACAAATCAAAAGGATCTCAGCAGAGTTCAAATTAAGTTAAAATTAGGTAATCTAGGGCCTGTATTACATTTTCAGATATAAACCAGGATATAACCTGGCCTCTCACAACTCTCTGTACATCACCTTTCATGCTACTCAAACTGATGTACAATAAATCTAGAATTTACCAGTGAAAATAGCACTAGAATATCCTCCTTTAATAGCAGTGCCGTTACTTGACATACATGCACAACAAGGGTTCAGCAGAAGTAACGTTTATGTAATGTGTGTTGAAAACTACTGTAGCAGTGTTCTTTCTCTGAGGAAAGTGGTGAGATCGGCCTTAAAGCGCTAGTAAAAGCTTTTAAGTGATCCTTGAGTCTAGAGTATGTTATCACAGATACTCCAGTAGACAGGCACAGATTCGCCGAAGGCTACACTGGCAGAACAACAGTTACTATAGTTAGCTGGGACATGGGCATTGCCTAACCTTGGATACTTAATATAATCATTCTAATACAAAGACAACTAACAAACCAATCTTGCTCCAACTTTGTGATGCCCCTCAAAGTGGTAACCATCTTTTCTTTGGGATAGTTTTCTCACATATGTCATTACAAGCGATTTCCTCTTAACTCTAATCCCAGCCAAAGGCGGAATATTCTCCTGACTGTCATAACAGCATACCGAGTTGCAAAGTAAAAAAAAAACAAATCACTCAAGTGAAATTTATACGATCTCAGAAAAACACCGATATATGAAATATTGCTCAGCAACGGCACCTATAATTAGTTGTGATTAGTTACTTTTCCGTATCTGCTAGACTTTGTTTTAACTAGTCACGGAAAGCGGCTTAGTTAAATGACGGGTACACTGAGTTTTGGTGGGTTTAGCCCGTCTCACCAGATCTCTGGCTATAAATAGCTACACGCACACATCCAGGGGGTGAAAACAGAAAATATTCTAATTCATTAGTCATAGTTCTGTGGTTTAACAACACGGAGCCGCTGGCTTGGCTAGAAGTAACTAAATTAACGCAAAGCAGGCGTATTTCAATGAGAGTCACCGGAGGAACAACAGCAACTGAGTCATCCCTATTGTGTAGAATAAATATCTATTTTGAGCGACTTTACAAAAGAGCCACGGTGTAGCACATTCACACACAACGGCAGACTTAGTAGCGTTACACACTTTTAGAAAAAAACTCTGTTCTTAATGCGTAAAACTGAACTTGTATTAACCTAGCAATAGCGAGGAACTTAGCTTAGTAGCCTGGTACCGCTAACTGCGTAGCTTAACGGTTCCTGTCCCGTAACAGACTGCGTGTACTCACCACTTCAGAGATGGCGAGCTGAATGGGTTTGGGTAAGAAGCGGTTATTCCTTTATAATCCAACGCCCTGTAATGTGTGTTGTTTTTTTTTTTTTTTTACTCACACACGGACGGTCAGAAAAAGCTCGAGCACAAGGTCTCGCTCGGTCTTCGCGGGACAGCGTTCAGCAGCTACAGCGAGTCTTGTCCAGGCACAGTCGGGACACTTGCAGCCATTGCTGAGGAACTGCGCCTGGTGTTTTGACTCGTCTCCCAGGGCAACACTGCGGCTCTACAGCGCCCGCCCTCTGTCAGACACGGAAGTACCATATTTTCCAAGTTTGCAGCCAGTACTAAAAAAGATATAAGGGGTGATCATCAGTGGTAGAGAAGAAGTACTCCTATCTTTTACTCGAGTTAAAGTTGCAATACCACAATGTCGATATACTCTGTTTCGAGCAGAAGTTATTCATTCAAATTTTTACTGAGGTAAAAGTGGAAAGGGTTCAAAATGCAGTATATCTAAGTACCAAAAGTAAAGTACTCATTATGCAGAATGATATATATTATATGATTGGATGTATTCTTATATAGTCTATATTAGCGATGCATTAATGTATCATTTCAGGTTGCAGGTGATACTGCTGGGTAGCTAGTCAATAATAATATATCACAATTTAATCATTGATCATATTTTGTATTAATAATCTGAACAAAGTTATTATTAATTATGGCAGTCAATTGATGTAAATGAGTAAAAAGTACAATATATTGCCTTCCAAGTATAAAAGAGGATAAAATGGATTTACAGAAGTAAAGTCATGAGTAGTAATTAAAATTTTGTTGTACCAGCTCATGCATTTAATTCTTCTTCTTCTGTTTATGCCTACCTACAGAGTGCGGATGCTGCAAATGAAGCATTTGCGCTTCAATCCAAAACCTATAGGAACGAAGATCACTCTAAACATTTTGGTCCATGTGTACTGGTGTTTTGTGTGGCCAACCCTTGTTAACTGTGTTCCTTCTCAGGCTGATGGCTGGTACAGTATGGTGAGCTTCATCAGCCATTTTGGCTCTGGAGGAAACAGAGGTGAGGATTATCACACGGACTGATTATTCCTCTGTCAAGTTTTCCTACGCATTATAGATATATAACTGTCCATCAGTGGTAAAAAACTCTATGTACAGATATTCCTCATGTTGAAACTGAGGAGCTTTGGATGAATTTGCTGAGTGTGTTGTTACCTCTATCATGCTATTCTTACTATAATTGATCAGTTGAGTGATGCGATGAGCACTTATTGATCACTTTGTTTGTCTTTAGTTTATTATATATTTTTTTCACATCTCCCTCCCTTCTTATATTGCTTTAGGAAGGCAATATTGTTGTTAGTGTAAAAGTAAAGCATTCATCTTGTGTTAGAGATGTCGTTTTTTCGGGGAAAGAGGGAGACAAAATAAAATGTTTCACGGTCTTGATATTTTCTGACTCACTGTTATATGAGCTCAGTTCTGAGTCAGTTAACCTCCACATGTTAAGACGACTGATCTGTGATTTTTCTATTGTTGGGAGACTACATGAGTGATGAGGTGCACTCAAATACGGAGCTGGGTGGCCCCGCTGATAGCTGGCTCACCAATGATGATTCAGAGGTCACCCAGACAACCGGGGCCTCTGTTTGTGCGTGGCATCTGAGAATGGCCTACATTCTTTTTTTTACCGGCAATGGGTAATAGGGCACCACTGCGTCATCCTGAAGTCTAACAGACACCAAACAAACTCTGATCTTGTTAAATCGACCAACTCCGTACCGGGCGGGAGAGTTTTGTTTCTGTTCTCAGATGAAGAGCAGCCTGGTGATGGAGGGACTTTGATTGGCATGCTCCATAATGTGATCAGACCCAGGTGGGCAGCCACAGGAACTTCACTGTAAGGTGACATGTTTCCTCCCCTGTTGTCTTGTTTTAGGTGGTGGAGCTGAAGGTGGACGTTCGGAACAGACTACCAGCTTGTCTTTTGGCCTGAAATAGCAAAAGGTTCCCCAGCCCTCAGGAGGAGGGGTTTCTCCCAAAGATCTAGGTTCCTGCTGAGGTTTCTTCCTGTTTTTTTGTCACGACATTGGACACGAGTTGGTCTGTGTGAACTTGGTTTGCTCTCTGGGAAGAACTGGCGGTATTCTGTGTATTTTGTTTACTCTCAGTACCGTTTTAAGTCTTAATGGTTCAAACGGAGCCCAGTGAACAGTAAGTTCCATCATTTTCTTACTTAAGTTAAGAAAGACAAAGAAAAAGAACAAAAGAAATAAGGAAAAATTGAAAGATGGAGAAAGTATCACAGTGTGGCCACATGAAACTGTCTCCTACACATTACATTTATATGCTTCCAAATGGTTTTACTTATTACATTTTGGAGGAAATGTTACATTCTTGTAACACACAGAAATTGCCAAATGATATTCCGTCTTCAAATTTACCAGAAAACACAACCCGAACAATAGAAATGAGACCCTGTACAATGAAAGAGCCCTCAAAAAGAAAAAAAACTAACTATAACTATCAATAAACTTCATCAATCAATAGCAGATTATAACTTAAAATATCTGTACACCTCCTCGGTATCTGGCAACAACCAATTTGTTCATGCAAAAACAATTACAACTATGATTCAAAGATAAAATCTCCAAATCCCACTTTATCCTTTTATCCTTTTAAAGGTTTACTTCACAATAAATTTTCTACTAAAATAACTAAAATGCAAGCAATTAACCAAAGTTATCTTGCTGTTAAAGTTCTGTTATACACAAAATTAGTTTTATATATATATATATACATACATATATATACATATACAGTGGCTTCAGAAAGTATTCAGACCCCATCAATTTTTGCACACTTTATTGTGTTGTAGATTTAATTTTAAAGAGATAAAACTGCCATTTTATCCACCAATCTATAAGTAAAAACCCATAATGGTAAAGTGGAAAACATGTTTTTAGACATTCTTGCAAAATTATCAAAAACCAAAAGCTGAAATCTGACATTTACAAAAGTATTCAGACCCTTTGCTGTGCCATTCCAAATTGTGGTCAGCTGCCTCCTGTTTGCTTTAATTATCCTTGAGATGCGTCCAGAAAGTTATTTGATTGGAGATAGTTTAGAAAGGCACACACCTGTGTGTGTATAAGGTCTTACAATTCACACTGCATGTCAGGACAAAAACAAAACCTGAAAACCCCTGCAATCAAATTTGAAAAAAAATTTCTCAATTGTTTTCACTTTGCCATTATTGGTTATTGAGTGTAGATTAATGGACAAAATTGCAGTTTTATCCCACAACACAATAAAGTGCAAAAAGTGAAGGAGTCTGAATACTACCATCTAGTTCTTATCCCAACGGTCTGGACTGTTTGAGGTATCTCTAGGAAAATGATAAACTCACTGAGCAACTCAGAGATAAAATACTTATTAAATCTCTTGTTACGCTCAGTGTATCTTTTAATAAACATACACTTATTGCACTTGAGGGTATGAAGAATTTGCCGTTATTTTCTACAGTCATCTTCACACTGATCCCCTTACATTCCACGCATTTCATACACATTCACATAGATGAATTTAACTAAGTTCTTGTCACAGCATTATTAATCATCGCCAGCTAATGGGATCTACTGTCATTTCACCTTGCAGAGCAGAACAGAAACTGTCTAATCTCATACTGCCTCAGAAATATCTTCACCAAAGCCTGAAGCTGCCTTTTTTCCTGCTGCATTTTCTATTAGGTTAATCCTTTCTGACACCTCTGTGCTTAACCTCTTTTCTTCATTAGGCTCCTGCCAGTTCCTGATTCTTAAATACTTACCTTCCTGGAAAGAGAGACGGTTAAACCACCTTTTCTTTGCATTGATTCATTCCAATGCAGCTTTTTTTCCCCCCTTTGTGTATGCAAGCGAGCAGTAGTGGAAGAAGTAGACAGATATTTCAAAGTACCAACACAACAATGTAAAAATACTCAATTACAAGACAAGGGCCTGCATTAAAAACGCTGACTTAAGTAAAAGTACAAAAGTATTATCAGCAAAAATGCACTTCAAATACCAAAAGTAACATACAAATCTGAGGGGTCATGAGATGATTAATGGGAGCGGAAAGAGGAAAAGGTTCTGCTTACATATTTTGTATTTATTTTTGGTCTTTTTGCTAATTTTTGATTTTTTTTAAAAGTAAAATATTGGATGATTTTACCTCCTTAGACCTGGAACAGTTAAATGAAACCATGTAAGAAGTTTAGGTAGGAAATGTCTCTGTCACGAAACTGTAACTCGTACACATGATAAGGGGCTGGTAACTAGAAGCTGGTTTTTTGTGCAGGGTTACAAATGAAAAAGATTGTGAACCAATGGTTGAATCTTTAAGGATTTGGTGTAGTTAATTGCCACATTTTACTGTTTATCGATAACTATTTAATTGTCTTAATCTGAAAAGCGACTGGTAACTATAGCTGTCAAATAAATGTAATGGAATAAAAAACTACAATATTTTCTTCTGGAATGCAGCAAACTACAAGTATAAAGTAGCATTAAAATGGAAAAATTCAAGTAAAGTACCTCGAAATTGTACTTAATACAGTACTTGAGTAGCTGTTTTTAGTTACTTTCTACCACTGGTGAGGAGGGATTTTTGCAGAGTATAAATGCTTTTTTTTTTCAGAAAACCTTCGTATTAATGCAGTTAAACACGTTTACATTTGGGAACTGTATCCACTGGGGTGCTCTGGTCATGGACCTCGACAGTGGTTTGGTACGGGAGGAACGACCATTACCCAGTCATTCAGAATTCATTCACTTCTCTAACCTTCAGGCTACAGCACCACCTACCCAAATTTTTCGTACCAAAGAAAAAAAATCACTGCTCTTTCTTTGGATATATTTTATTAAAAAAGGAAACCCAACAAGATTTTTTTTTTTTACATAATCATCAAGGATTTTTATTATCTTAGTCTCTTTCATCAGTTTCATATCATTACAGAAAATGTTATAGTACAGCGTTGTTCAATGTCTCCTCATTGCTTAATAATTTCCTTAGGAGTGCTGGTCACATATATCTGTACAATATGATTCTTATTTTTTCTGTACATTTTTTGTGAAGTTGGTTAAAAAGGCTGTCAGCACTTAAAGAAGCTGTTTCTTTTCTTTCTTTTTTTTTTTTCTTAAATAGTTGATCAAATAAAAGATTATTTTCCCCGGGTTCAGCTCGCCCCTGGGGGGGCTTTGGGGCAGAGTTTACGTCCGGTCACCGTGAATATAAGGAAGCTTCAGGGTCTGGGCAGACTAGGGCGTGCCCCCCCCCCACCCCCACCTCCTCCTCCCCCTCCCAACATCACCTCTTCCCTGCCCAGGCATTTGGCACTGCGCACATAAACAAGACTCACAAGATAAACAACAAGCAAAGCTCTTTGTGAAGCCATTATGATGCATACTAATGAGAGAAAAACAGAAGTGTCACCTTGATGGGCACTCAAAAGAGAAAGTGGCCTGGATGTGCCCCCTCTTCCTCTTAGCTGAGCACCATGGGAAATCTGGAGTCTTCTTCAGTGTTTTCTTCATTTTCAAAAAACAGATTATTTTTTTTTCCACTAAAGATGAGAAAATAATATTTTTCTTTTTTTGTCCTGGCAGGCACCTACAGCTCTCTATTAAAATGCTACTGCTATAGATAAGGTCTAGCATTGAACACACAAAGCAATTGCAATGAAAGGAACGAAGTTGCCTTAATATAATAATGATAATAAGAAGAATAATGATAATAATAATAATAAGAATAATCATAATAATATATTACAGAATAAATCTCTTTTTATAATTTGATTTTTTCATTAAAAGTTATATTTTCTTTGTTTGAAATACTATAATCTTTTTAAATTAATTTTTTCATATGTATCTAGGTTGTGATCAAGATGTTGACTATACCTCAACGTTATCCAAATCAATAAAAACTAGCTGTGCCGTTGCATATTACAGAATAGTCAATGATATGTGGACATGCACCGTGAACCACCCATTCCGACCCTCGCTATATGATGCCAACTCTCCGTCCCTCTGTGATGACATCATAGCCGGCCGATGACCATGACGTCGACCACCTCGCCCTTGTGCAGCTCCACGTATTGCTCTGTTTTGGGAGGTAGCATCAGGAGCCCGTTAGCACTGCGCATACTCATCAGCCTGCTGCTCACCTGGTTCCCTGCGGCAGGGAGGAGGGGGGGGAGACAGAGGGGGACAAAACACTTTTTTAATCAGAGCCCTGAACCGTGAGAGGAAATTGGAAATTTTTAGTATTTCATCCCGCCATTATGAAACTTAAACTTAAATTCATTAAGGTTTGAAGTTTTGAAAACCTTTTAATTGGCTTGGTTTTCTGTGTAAAACTGGCTAATATTAAAATACTGTAGCGACCAAGTGCTCTCATACAATAAATCCAGAGAACCTTAAGATGGTATGAATAAGATTTTAATTTCTGTCCATATAGAGTGACAGGTGTGATCAATCTCTTTTATTATTTCTGCCCTCTGATAAAGACCCTCTAAAGTTGCAACTGCTCTTTTAAATCATTATGCCTGACTAAAAAAAGGCTTTTAACAATTTAATTCTCTTTGCTCTGAAGAATGTATTCTTTTCTGGCTAATATGGAATTTAAAATGCTCAGAAAATGCACCACATATTTGCATGAAAAGAAAATGTGAGACAAATGTTTATATAAAGTAAATGCACTTCAGTGAATGTGTTTTTTTTTTTTTTTCTTTTTATCTTGGATTCCTTGCTTGACAGAGAGAGAGATACATCATCTAATGCAGATACAGTATGTGGTTGTCATGCGGGATCCTTCAGAGTATTGTTTGGTGGCCATGATTTTGGTACCTGTGCTCTGTGCCCACGGCAGAGGTTCCTGGTGATGCCATGTCAGAATGCAGCGGTGGTATTCAGGGCGAGGGTCCAACTTCACATCACAAGACAACTGGAGAAAAAACACACAACGTAATTTATAATGATATATTCATCCTCACAATCTCTGATATCTGTCTAAGATTCTCAAAGATAGTTTTACACTTGAAATATAGGTTCTTGCACTTCTTTCTAGAGGTAAAAGAAGGATTCCAAGAGTCCTCCTTCTGGCACCTACAAAGGCTAAAGTAACAGTGGTATTCTTGGTTAAGTGCAGACTGTTTTTACTTTGACTGCAGACTGGTAGAGGTACTGACTCATGAACCTGATGAAGACCACAATTCGAAATGCACCGGACTCACAATAAAGCTGTTTGTTATCTTACATGTGTTGCTGGAGTTTTGACCTCTTGAGACTGTCCCCGCTTCTCCATGAACCTTGGAAGGGAGTGAAGCTGTGCCATAAATCCCTACAAAGCTTTGGACTCAGTAACATTTCATGTTTGTTTGGCATATGTCCTCAAGGGTTGATTTTCTTCCAAATATTAAGGAAGCCCTCGATATCTAATTTTCTTCCAGCACATGAATGCAGCACAATAATTACAGCTAAGAAAAAAAGATTAAAAAATATCAAATACCACTAATGGCAAAAATCCGACGACTGGGCCATCACCAAAATATAATTAACTGGGTTAAAGGCTATGTGCCAACCCAAATTCTGCCAAATACTTTTGTACATTTTTAAACTTTATATATTTGCTAATAGGCAAAAAGGCAAACAAAAAGCAGTGGCAAGCTCTTCCAACTTTGCTGTCAGACATAAAGGTTTTTCGAGAATACTATTTGACCTGGGTCTGATGCCATCTGCTGAGGGGAAATTATCTGGCTTCATTTGTGCTTTAAGGCCATCAGTCCCACCACTAAGTGGCAGTTATCCATTCAAGTTGATTTCTAACGGCTTTATAACAGCAACTGATGTAGCATAGCAGTCTGGATAGCAGCCATGATGGCAGGGGACCAGAACTCTTACTTGACGACGCTTCTTGGGGACACAGGCTATGTCTGCTCAGTATGTATGATATTATTATGATTTTTCTTGCTCAACAATTATGAATATTCATGACCAGAGAGCAGGCCTTCAGGTCAGTGTGGGCTGTGATTGCCTCCTCTGCCAAGTCGGCGCAGAACATGGTGGTCATAAATATGTATCAAGCGAATGATGAAAATAGTATAAAATCGTGAATTAAGATGCAATGGACCGCAACATTGCACCCCGAAACTTTGGTAAAAATACAACTGTAAATATTCTGATGTTGTATCTTTCCTCTCTGCTACAGTTTGTTGCATCTACAGTCAAATGGTCACATATGGGAAGAGAATGGATCTTTTTGAACATGGAGACTCGTCTTTCTGCACTTTTTGTTCCACCAGAAAGGCTCAAACTTGTTTTTCCATCACATAAGCAATGACTCTGAATCACGATCTTGCACTAATTCTCGGTGGAGATCTTGTGCCTGATCATTAAACAGAAAAAAAACAAAAAAAATAGTTTGCGACCACCGCTACTTTAAAATGTGATGAACTTTGACTTTTTGTGTCTTGGCCAATAAGTCAGGATGCCCTGGTGGCCCTGTGCATCCTACCCTCGCTTTGATGATGGTGGGCCTAGGGTCCAAAATGCCCTGCATCTTCCTTAAGGCAGGGATGACAAAAAGATTACAGGTGACAACAGCGGACACGGGGTTTCCTAGGACAGACGGACAGATAAGAGAGAGGAGAGCAGGAAGAGAAAAATATATGAGTAACATCTCTTCAGGACCATCTGAGCGAATCACTCTTTCTCTCAACTTCACACACTACCTGGGAGGGCAAAGATTAGTTTGCGAGCACCATCTATGTCCAAGGTGGCAAATGTTGTTGGTAGACTGAAAAAAAAAAAAAAAAAATTTAGATTTCAACATGATATTAAATCTGTCGTACGTTTAATGTTTCAAATCTTATTTCAGTATAATTGTCTATTTTGTGCAACACCACTTTAAGTGTACATCTGACATTTACGCTGATTATTTTGTTGACTTTTACTCTTTCTTTTTCAATTGTCTGTAAAGCACCTGATTGTTGTGAAAAGCCGCATTAAAAAGAGTAAAGCCGGCTCCTTCTCTTACCCTGGTTTCATGAAAACACGACCAAAATGGATCTGGGCATGAAGATCGATATCCAGCACCTGCTTAAGGTAGTCCTGAAAAAGGCATTACAGGCAAAGTTATAAACCCTGGTAAAATTCTGACACAAAGGACATTAATGTTCAACAATATTTAACAAACAGAAAAGAGTAGGAAAAAAATAAAAAAATAAAAAAACATGAAGAATCAGACATTCACCAAATAATAATGCTGTACTATTTTTGTATGGAAAATTTGTGATGCATTACCGCACTATTAACCATTTGTAAAAAATCCCATCAATCTCATAAATTGTTTAACTCAACCACCTTTTAAAAAGTATCTGTGACTTTCTGTGTTTTTTTTCCACTATTTACTGTAAACTACAGGCTGTCATCCCACTCTCCGCCACCGGGTGTCAGTGAAACACAATGCCACGATTGAGCGCGTGCACTTTCCTCTGTCACACACCTTCTCTCCCATGGACACTCCTCCTGAGGTGATGATGACATCAGCGCGGCTGATGCCTTCATTCAGAGCGTTGAGAAGGTCATCGGGGCTGTGGGGCCAAAACACACACACACACACACACACACACACACACACACACAAAGATGTGAACCAACAACTCAAAGGAGAGGAAACAATGGAAGAAAAAGGACAATCTGTTTGGATATGAGGAAGTATAGTAAGTGATGAACGTTATACTGGCGGCATGAAAAGTATGGGAATGCTGAGAGCTAAAGGAATTTTTGTTAGAGGATAAATGGGAAGGCGTACTTGTCTCCCACGATGCCCAGGTTGATAGTGGGGTAGCCGTGCTCCTGGATAGTGGCCAGCAGGGTGGAGCGGTTGCTGTCCCTGATCTTCCCAGGATGGAGGTCGTCCTCGGGGTTCAGCAGCTACCATGACACGAGAAATGAAACATTAGAGACACTCATCATCCATTCAATAGCCATCCCTTTTTCAGGTCCGTAAAAAAACAGATCTGGCTTAAATAGTATTCAGAAAATATATATCCTTAGCATCCCTTTTGGGTGGAGAAGAAGTCTGGTGGGTTAAGAAATAATTGTTCAGCTGGAAGGAAAAGGGGCTAAGACGCTTGTTGGCAAACACCTTTAGTTTACTCTCATATTATTACTGTTTTCAGCCTGCTCTTGGAACCAAATGGGTCGCTTCTGAAAAACAGGCCAGTACAGTGATTGCCAGATATGTTACTCGGTTTAAAAATATCATACAACACTTCTGACTGAGTCAAGTAGACATAACACTGTCTGAGGTTTCAAACGAACATCACTCATTTGGTTATTCTTGTGCTTCCAGATAGTGCTGAAATGATTAGTCGATTAATTGCTTAGTCCTTTAACAGGAAATTAATCACCACAAATTTTGACAATTGATTAACTGTTCCAATTATTTAGCCAGCACATATGCCATTCATTCTCTGGTTGTACCTTTTCAAATGTGAGTATTTGCATCATTACTCTGTGTTATGTCATTGTGAATTTAATAACTTTGGATTTTGGGCTGCTGGTAAGACAAACAAGCAATTTAAGAGCTTGGGCTCTAGGAACATGTCATGGTAATTTTTTTTGCTATTTTGCGACATTTTATAGACTAAATGACTAAGTGACTAAGTCAATCAATCAATCAATGAACCAATCCAAAAAAAAAAAAAACAGATTTATCTTTAATGAAAATAATCATTAGTTGCCGCCAACAATTTGCTAAATCAATTATTTGCAGGTCTCATCGATACATGAGTAAGTGCAGCATAGTGTAATGTGTTTTAGTTATATTTTTGAATAATGGAAATCATCCCACAGTATGATGCATGTCTTCTATTTTCATTCATGCATCCTGACCTTTCTTCTCATAACAGAAAAATATACGAATCTAAAATCTCTGTTTCTTTGATCAGTAGACCTCGGAATGAGAAAAACTCCAACAAGCAACGCTAATTACTACAATTGTTAAAGGAAAACAACATCACAAATTAACATTCACCATAATTTAGCATGTTTGTAGTTGGTTTGTGGGCAAATATACTATATACTTTCAGATGTAAACAGCAGCTCGGATATTTCTGTTCTTCTACATTTGGGTCTCAGGGAACCATATCTAATAGTACACACACGCGTATATACACACACACATATATATACATACATATATACATATACATATATATACATACATATATATACATATATATATATATATATATATATATATATATATATGTATATATATCCTTTATTTCATCAGACTTTCTTAAAGAAGGGGACATGAGGACAATTTACCACTTCACAGGCTTGGTATGTGGCAGTGAAGATTACACACCCCATGAAATTTAAACTGCACATCAGTCACACAGAAAATGCACAAATGTGATT
This sequence comes from Xiphias gladius, assembly GCF_016859285.1. Lineage (NCBI taxonomy): Eukaryota > Metazoa > Chordata > Actinopteri > Istiophoriformes > Xiphiidae > Xiphias > Xiphias gladius. The sequence goes on along the minus strand of NC_053403.1, from coordinate 8,721,931 downwards.
CCAGTGTTTTAAAAGGAATCACCTGGTCACAGATAAAGACATTTTCCACAAGTGAAAGCACACATGAAACAGATGAATGCACATTCAGTTCTGAACGTCGCTCTTGTGTCCACAGTCAAAGTAAACAACGTTGATTGTGCATAAATATGAACAAGGTACGCTGTCAGTAAAGATGGTACACTGCTGTACCTTTCGTAGCTGAGACTCAACCTTTGAGGCAAGTACAGAAACAACAGTGTACTGCACCTTCATCTGATCAAATGGAGTGAGTGCATAAGGGGCAATCATTTCCCAAATGAAAATAAGGTTTTTTTTCTTAAGCCTTACCTCATTTCCTGTGGACATGACGGCTACCACAGGGAATTTCTGCACCTCCACCTCTGTGACTCCAACAGTGGCCAGGAGACCAATTTCAGATGGGCCCATATGGGTGCCCTTTGCCAGCACACACTCCCCACGCTTGATGTCATGACCGATAGGCCTATGGAGAGATGAGCACTGTGCAATCAAAACCCGCATAAAACCCACATGAAATTTTTACATGGTCCTTACATACATCAACTGTGCTTTCAGTAATTTCTTCAGCTATCTTTTTCATTTAAACGGCCCTATCCACACTGTAACTTTTATCGTTTTGATACTGCTTACTATGAGACGTATACTGAGGAGAAGGGCTAACAAACAAAAAAGACAGTTGGGTGATTGAAATTGTGTACTAAATCTACAGTATTTGATAAATAAAAATAGTGATTCTGACTCTTAATAGCAATTAACACAAGAAGACACTAACCTGATGTCCTGCCCTGGACGAGCCTGTACTAGGATTCGTACCTCCAGCTCCTCTGTGCCCTGAAAGACAAACCAGCTGTCAGATCCATCACAGTGAACGGATACGGTTTCCCATCAGGCCCAAGTGACTATACTAGACCAAGATTTATTGTGCATCCTGTCCATCTCTGGGCTAAACTCACTCGCTGTGAAATTCAGAACAAACAGAATCAATTTTCAGTTGCTACGCTGTTGGTCTAGAAGCTCTGTATAGGTATATGTGAGGTAAACCTTACTGATCCCTTCGCAGGTTAACCTCTGTCTGGGTTGAGTTCTGACCCCGACATCCCCCCAGCCTGTATGTCGGGTGAAATGCCACACTTACATCTTCAGACTCACGGAGGAGCTCGGTGTCCTCCACCTGGACTACAGCGTCGGCCCCGCAGGGGATGGGGGCACCCGTCGTCACCCTCATCACCTGGCCAGGCATCACTGTGTGGGTGGGCTGTACAGGGACACAGAGCGGACACAAGATGTGACTAAAATTTTATTACAAAGAAGGATAAATCATGACACACTTTTATACTTTCGAAATTCTGTAATGACTTTATTAAGGTGTCTCTTTTCAGCTGTTGGTAGAAAGTAAAGTTAATAGTACTACTGAAGTTCCCAAAACTGATTAAAGCTTTGAACAAAAACAGTGATCAAACAGCTCTAGTAAAAACACACTAACTGCATTTAAAAAATTAGACCAAGTATGTACCCAGTGCACGTTTGCACGAATGCTGATTTTGTTCAAGATGAGAGGTCAAGTCAGTCAGCGAATCTCTGTAGCCTAATCTTGTCTCTGAGGTCTAATCTGTTTTATAGGTTGGAAACACTTTGACTTTCAAGCCCCGCTTTTGGGGCGAAGGGCTTAGATCGCCCGCTAAGGGAACACACTGGTGTGCAATTACATCTGGTCAAGGCACAGATGAAGGACAAAAAGTGAAGCGCTTTATTTTCATATACAGGTTGTGTGGGTGTCTGCGTGAGAGTGACTGTGCTAGTGTGTGTGTGTGTGTGTGTGTGTGAGGGTCTTTTTGTGAGTGAGAGAAAGCATGTGTGTCTAAGCGTCAGCGTGGGTGCGAACCTGCTCTCCAGCTTGGGACTCTCCAATGATGAAGCGGTCGCCTGGGCCGTCAGCCGCTAAAATAAAAGAAAGATTTAATAACGTTACACATGTGTGCAGCGCAAAATGTGTGTGTGCGCGTAGGAGTGTGTCATTTAGTTGAGTCATTTTTATTTCAGTGGGCTACAGAATGAACAAACAGGAGGAGAAGGAAAGACAAAGAGAAACTTAAACCTGTGCCTCAAAAACCAGGCATAGGTGTATTTGGCTGTAGCAGTATTGCCACAGCCAAATAGCCGACCTGAGACAATTGTCCTGCTCTTTTACAGAACAAACCAAAGCACCGAGAATGAAGCTCATCACAAGACATAAGACAAAACTTTAAAATACCCTTTGACACTGTAAAATGTCCTTGTGGAGTGAAAGACTGTGCCTTTAATTTTATGTATTAACATGTAATCTTAGCCGAAGGATTAAATGCCCCCTACTGGTTCATTAAAAATAAATCAATAGTAAATTAAAAATAAATTAAAAAAATCTCCCACTCTTTTCCTGTCAAAACACTTGAAAAACCTCATTGATGACATCAAACATCTGCCGTGACGTTACAAACAGGACTGTTTTTCCTAGTTTTTGAAAGATTAGCACTATGGAAATGTGAGATTTCCACCATTTCAAACCCCCAGTGTCTCCTTTGAGAACTTGAGGTTCCTAGCATTTATGGCACACATGGTTTTTAACCCCTACCAGTCCAAGCTGCACCATTCTCAGATCACAGACAGACACCAGTAATGTTTTCTACTGATACCCCTTCATTTCTGGTGATGCTGTCGCTAGAGGGAACTTGTGACCTACACACTCTTTGGCACTACCAGGCCTCGGGCTATAAACTCGGGACTTCACTTAACCCATTTAGCAGCCTAGCCAAATTTAGTTGATTCCATGTGTGAGTTTCCTTCTAACTCCAAATGACGGAGAAAGGTGGATTTTGGAGCTTGTCAAAATGGCAAAAAACCCGCACCATTTCTGTAGAAAGCAATAGGTTATTGGCTCCCTCCGTATCCACAGTCCGGGCACTAAAATCTCTAAAATCTGCACATGTATGCCTCAGCGAGTGCCAGGCCCTCAGGACAGATGTATAAAATCCAGAGAGACCTGTAGTGTTCTGCTCCTCCTACTCCATCAGCAAGAGCCAAAAGCAGATGTTATATACAAGGGTTTTCGAGCTGCCTGGAGCCAACAAGCTGCCTCCCTGCTCTCCAGGTTAACAGGGGCTGCACTGCTCTGCAGGACTCCCAGCCACTGAATTAATGACCACGAGAAGCCAACCAACTTTGCCCGGATCTCACCTAGAAAAAAAACCACAGACACTTGAATAAAACCCAGCTCTCTTAACAAAGGTAAACCCCAAGCAGTTTGAGAGCCCTCTCTTGTCACTCGTCTCCACCTGGCAGCTATGCAGCAGAGCCCCCCTCTATTTCCCACGGTGCAGAGCCTCAGTCTTCCTCCTGTTCGCCCATGGTTCCTGAGGCAGTTCTCCACTGCCCCAGTGTCCTGTTCGCGTCTAACTGGGACAGTCCGGTCATTTGAGCAGGAAGAAAGACAGACTGGCCCGGTTAGTCCCTCAGGTGAATCTACCGTATGCTTTGCGACTTCCTCCTAAGAAATTTCAGCAGTGACTCTATGGATATTTTGTACAGTGACGGTCACATATACATCTCTGTAGGTTTCGGGCTGAAGCAGAATCCAAAGAAATGCTAAAAATGGATTGGGTTGCACCATTAAAACTTAGCTTGTCTTAGCTAGCTAAGACTTTAGTAATGTGGGGAACAGCGTCTGGGAAACATCTGTAGCACTGTCCAATCAAAAGCAATCAACCATGAAAACAGTAAGCGGAGCATCAAAAGCTGTAAGTGGCTCTAACAGAACTTCCAAAAAAATAGTTTTAGGAGACAAAACAATATATTCCTATAAAGTTAAGTATGATTTTGTTTAATTTGATCCACAAATATGGAGAAATATATTGAGTTTCAGAGTAAGTAGTATTCATGTAACCTCCAACCTGTTATTTGGCGATTATTTTTAATGTGGTGTTTTCTTATGTTATTTTTGTTAAATGTAATTTAAAATTTTCTCAATTTACATCATCATCAAATGGCATTTTGATAATGATGAAATGTAAATGGGAAATCCTTAGCAGGTTCTCTGGCTAAACTGGGCTGGTCCGCTCCAGACGCCAAGTACTCCCATTTTAAGGCTTGAATATTGGTTTTAACATTTAAACTGTTGTTTTCATAGCTTTAACATGAACACTTTGTATCTTATCTACATTTGTTTCAGCAAAACTGCCTCCAATGCCCAAAAAAAGACAGGCAGTAAGAGCTCGAGAGCAGAGAATAATAATAAGAAGAGAGGAACATATTTTACATCCTCCTCCATAATCTACAGTACTTACCTCTCACAGCATAACCATCCTTGACAGAAGCAGGGAAGGGTGGCAGGTTGTCTTTGGCATAAACGTCCTGAGCCAGGACTCGACCCATCCCATCTGTGGGAGAAGAGGAAGAACATGGGGATGAGGAGAGGAGACCAAGCTGGGTGAAGGCCGAGGGAGAGAGTGACAGCTGGAGAGAGGAAGAGAGACAGAGGCAGAGAGAGCGAGGGAGACAGTGCATCTGATGCGGATTAAGATACAGAGAGGCATATGCACCGGTGGTGTGTATATGCGTGTGTTTGTGTGTTTAAACGAGAGACAGAGTGTGACACCATGCATCAGGATCTCCCTGCATGACTCATCACCTGACCAGTACACTTGCAGACACACACACAGACACACACACAGACACAGACACACAGACACAGACACACACACACACACACACACACACACACACACACACACACACACACACACACACACACACACACACACACACACAAACACACACACACACACAAACACACACTTCTTTTCTATTTCAGCTTTACTGATTCATATACAGCAAGTGGAGGCTTGCAAGTGTCCCTTTCCAAATTTCTTTACCACTTCCAACAGTCAGACAAGTTAAAGCACTCAGGAAACACTCATGGACATTCTGCACAGAAGTGAGAGGTGGGGGAAGGAACGGAAGACAGAGGGAGAGTGGGTGGAGGAGAAAAATCATGGCACTAAAATACCTTAAGCTGCTGTGTGGCTATATATAGCATTTCTTTGAGCCTTTATGCTATGATTATGTAGGTGTTAATGTGAAGATCTAAGCTTTGATAACAATGAGTTGAAGGAAAATAATGTGCATGTACACACACACAGACACCCACACACAGTCATATACACCAGCTTACTAGATGACAGTCATAACGAGCTGCTGTAAATAATGCATCTCAGTCACAGAGGAAGACACACGTGCACTTGTCCAGTCCTTACATCTTTTTTTTTTTTTTTTTTTAAAGTTAACAGCATTTCATCCGAGATATTCTAGTGCATTTTATTCCTTCCAAAACACCCTCTTAAAACCATGTGCTGAAGCTGAGTTGTGCATAAAAACAGAAAAGAGGTGACGTCTTGATGCAGAAGAAAAGTGTGTGTTTGAACAGATGCTTTGCAGAACTTCTCTCACAGTATGTCCAGGTTTTAAAAAAAGGTTACATAATGGACATTAAAGCACGTGGCATGGCGACATCACCCAACCAAATAATCTTTCACTACAAATCTGAATGTTTAGAGGAAAGTAGAGACGTGATATAAACGTATTTTTGCACCTTCACATTCATGCCAAAAATAAAGTCCCTGTGTTCGTTTTATTGCATAAAGATAGATAGTATTTGAAGAAATTCTTCAGCATTTTGGGAAATACGCTTATTTGCTTTCTTGGCGGGTGTTAGATGAGAGGATTGATACCACTCTCATGTCCGTACAGTATATATGAGTGAGCTTAGCTTAACACAAGACAGGAAGCAGGGGGAAACAGCTCACCTAAAACGTTTTATCTAAATGGAGTGCAGATTGGAAGTATTTAGCATTACGCTGTCAAGAACTTACTATTCTCTAAATATTTTACCTAAAAAAACTGTACGTTAAAGCATAATAGTGACAAGAGAGATGCAGCAGATCCCAGATTCCACACTCACTATATGTAAAAATACAGCATATACACCCATTAACACACTATGACACGGTGCACACTTCACAGAAACACGCGCATGGAGACGCCTCTGAATCCAACAGGGGAGCTGCTCCAGCTCTTGTCTGTCTAAATATTTCATCTCTTAAATCCCTTCTTCCTCTCGTCCTCACCCCTTCTGTCCTCCTTCCAGCTGTATTCCTGCAGATCCTGCAACTCACTCCCCTTTCCAAGAACATGAATCATCACTTTACACTTGGGAAAAGAAAGAGCGTTCTTTCTACCATCATTGATCTAGAAGCCATGTGCGCCACAGGCCATTATTGCCTCCCAGTCCTTGCCGCCTCGTCTTCAGAGATGAATTGGGGAGCGTGCGTTTTCCCCTCTGGCCCGGTGCCTGGCTCTGGGTCACCCTCCCCTGGTTCTGAGGCCAGTCTACAAGAAAGATGACTACAAGAAGGATACTTAGTCTAAACTAGCTTCTCTGTGTATGTCTGTTTTGAGCTACAAATACATAAAACAAACAAACTACTAAAATGCATTAAAACACATTTTACTGAATCAAGGGGAATTGTTATTAAAAACCAAAGTTGACCATAACCAAACCTAACCTGTACCTTAGACAAGTTACTACAAAGACAAAAAAAATATGCTTATTACACCTCTAGCAGATACGAAGCATTAGCATTCAATTGGAGTCATGTTTTCGGCCACCCAATGAATTTAAGTCCAATATTTACTCTACTTTTAGCTCAGTTTTGCTCTCGTCCAACTCCCAAGAGAAATATCAGACTCTTTAAATGCTCCACTATGTTCACGAGATTGTTCCTAACTTTGTTTTTCTGCAGCGCGGTGCTGGGGAGGTTTGTCACAGAAAACAGCTGCCCGCTGTGCCTGAAAATGACCCTGATGAGAGCAGTGACAGTGAACCAAAACAGTAAAGTTGTAGGCTGTAAAACCAAAACAATGAGCTCAAAGGCGCCGAAACGCTCTGTAAAGCTGAGGGAAACCGCAGGGTCAGGTTGTAATTCTGTCGGTTCCCTCACCATGAGCGACGAACCTACATTACAAGTTGTCACTGATCCATGGTAAACATAAAAGTACTTATTATAGCAGCTTTAAAGGGAAAAATGATAAATTCAGAAATGCATTATATGTACTATAGACATCTCTTTTCCTGTCAATTTATAAACCATACAGAAACCATACAAGCAACACCCAGTTAAATACTAATGAACAAAAAAAACTGTAATAGCCTCAGTGTAGACCATGATAAATACCACTGAGATGGGGGAGAAATAATCAGCAGTTTACGTTGACATTCAGGGACACTATTAGCTGTGTGTGACGTGCGTTAACCATGACGATAACTTCCGCTTGTGCAGAAATTCTCAAAAGTACAGTTAAGCTCAGCTGCATCTGTACTCTGCAACATTGTCTCAAGGAAGCACAGCTGCGATCTTACGGCTAAGGCGCAAAGCTGGATATCGCTGTAGGTGCAGGGCTGCGGGAGAATCCAAAGATTTAGTAAGCAGAACACCCGCTCTGCTCACCAAATGTCCCCCAACATAAAAACACGATGAGGAAACCTGAGAAAGGCCCGGTGTCAGATCGAGCATTGACTTTTCTATCTCGGGTAAAAATGAATGTATCAAATGAGCAGACCATGGGCTCTACTTATCATTTCAAAAGTTGGAAAATTATTCTAAGGTGTAAATTTTTAAGGTGCATTTAGGTGTATCTAAATACATAAAGACTGGCTACATGTATGCATGGGTGATTCAAGCAGGACGTGCGGTGTGTTTGTGCATGTGTGTGTGTGTGTGCATTTGATTGCCTGCGTGACTGACACTGTGGCCCTGCAGACAGAGGCTGCTGATTCAGTAAGGTGTCCAGTTGTGGACAGGGAGTGCTTTAACGCTGCCACATGATCTTAGTGAGGGCATGTTGCCGCAAACGTGTGACACGTCAGCATCCCAGCAAGCTCAGTCGCTGATGTCAGCAGATGTAATGGGAAGGAAAATTACAGAGGTCGAAGGGGGGAGAGTAACAAATTTGGGACATTTTTGCAGCTGTGAAGGTGGGTTTGTCTGCAGGGAACCTTTCTTTAGGGTTCTGTTGCTCACTCCGACAGCATGACAGTTTAAAGGGAACCAAACATCCGTCCTCCTCACCTCTGTAGTTGATGATCTCAGTGCCCAGGACGGCGGTCATCTCCAGCACAGTGATGAAGGCCTTGTCCATGGAGGTGAGGGGGAAGGGGGACATGCGGTGCCTCCGGGCCACCTTGGTGATGTCCACTGCACTGTGACCTGAGAGGACACCTGACGTTACATACACTGACACGAAATGGTTGTCATAAAATCAAACCATATCCAAAAATATTGTATATACTTGGGTAGACCAGTGGTGTGTCTAATATCACTCCCTCTGTGAGTCACTCACTAAATTCTACATAATAAACACTTAATAGAGCCACACCAAGACTGTATTTTTAATACTGATATTGATATTTGAGAGTTTATAAATTCATTTTCTATGTGAATGAATAACATAAAATAATTTTTTATAAAGATCACGTTAAATAGTTTTAATAAATGAGTTTCAACCAAGACATCCTCCAAAAAATGTTTACTGTTAAAAAACAAACTGCCTGAGATATGTGCCAGTACCGCGATAAAAGTTAATATTGGCTGATATTCTCAAAAGTTGACTTTACATTAAGCAGTCAATTGAGATGTTGGACATTTAGGAATCATCATCATTTTTTTTTTTACTGGCAGGTGTCTTTGTGTTCTTTCACCAAAGGAATTGCAGTGTAGAATTTTTAGCAAAAACTGACTGGTATGGACACTAATTTTTTCTTTTTTCCTATGGTAGTGTTTTTTCATTTTTTATTTTGGAACACTAAAGAGTTAATACATTTTACCCATACAATTTGGACACTGAAATAAAATGGCGTAAACACAGTGCACTAGGTTGAGAATAGAGAGTGATTTCAGACATAGCTTTAGACCCAAAATTTAAACCTGGCCCATTCGGAGTCACAAAATCTCGAGTCCAAATTGAAAATGAGTTTGATGAAAAGAGGACACACTCTATATCCTGTAATTTGAAATTTATAAACCAGTGCTCCGGAGTTTGGGCAGGCCACTCATCCTTTTTATCATTTTAATTCTTAATTTTGACAGTTTGAAAGTTGAGAGGAAGAGAGCAAAGATGGGAAGGAGAGGAGAAAGAAATCTGCTGGGACTCAATCCCCAGACATCGGAGGCATACATGTGGCTCCAAAGGCAGGGAACTAAACCACTCAACTATCTCTGGAGACAAAAAACAGCAATTTAAGAATTTTCTTTCAGCCCAAGAGCCCCCAAAAAAACGTAAAAAAAAAAAATCTACTAAGACTTTCAAACTGATCTGAGCACACTGGGTTTGCAGCTATAGCAGTAAAGGGGCCAATTCCCAAACCCAAGACATGATATGCACACATGCAAAATATACAATTATATAAATAAACATGTGTAATCTAATGTGTTTTCACACTAATATCACCAAGACAACTGGATTAACATGATTTATTTTTTTTTTATATATATGTGCAATGATACAATTTAAACGAGATGGAGAGGGATTGGCAGGAAATAGTCCTGTTTTTTTGCAGAAGCTGTGGAAACCAGCTGGATGATAGAGGCGCTCGATAGCAGCCATGTTGGTCTAATAATACCTCTCTAATAATTCCAAAGGTAAAAGGAACAAAGCAAGGTGTAACTAATGTGTAATCTGCTCTCTCTCTCTCCCTCTCCCTTTATCTCTCTCTGCTTCGCTCTCCCTCTGCCTCGCTGCCTCACAGCGAAGAATAGGCGCTGTGCTTTGATTTCCCTTGACCCAATTTCTCTCCTTTAAACATACACTTACGCTTCCACAGCATATTCTGATGCTTAACATGAGGCTTAACAACCTCTGGCAAAACATCACATACACACACAAACTTGCGCACATAACCCGGCAGCCGCACACAGCCAAACACACAAACCATGCTCGCATTGTCACATCACATGCTCATTTAAAATCTATTTTTGTGTGTTTGTGAGTACACTCGGTGACTAGCAGATATGACACACAGGGAAGAGAGTGCTTTTGAATTGGAAGCTTAGTACTCACTTGATCTTAGGATATTTTCTTTGCTGCTGCATCGTGACTGCACCTAGAGATGGAGGGAGCGATTGGGAGTGAGAGGCGAAGGGCACGGAGAAAGAGAGAGAGCAGAGGTAGTGGTAATTTGAGATAAACCGGGCTGCTCGTTTGACATGCTTGAGATGAGAAGCTGTTTATACAACAGTCAGAAGCATTGGCAAGTGCCCTGTCACACTACACTGTGCACTTTGTCCTGCTGTTGGGAGATGGCTACATCTCCCGTATTGCCACTATCATCGCTTACTGTACGCTACGTCATCACATCACAGGTGATACTCACACGGATAAATGCACTGACATGTCACACTACTATTAGAGGCACTTAAATATACGGACAAAGGCAACAACATACAGGGTGACAATATTGTACCACAAGGTCATAACAGACGTATTAACTGTGCTACAGTGTAACATCAAATGTAGTGGTAATGTGGTGTGGAGTATAGATAGTGGCTGTTCAGATGTGGCGCAGAACGGTGAGATTTCTGTGGAAACCGCTGATGCCGCACGGGAGCTGCACTAGCGCTTAACTACTTATAATCTATGGCAAGGAGGGGAGGAGAGCAGAGTGGGTTAACACTGGGCTGAGCTTCCCAAAACCATCTTCAGACCACGGCTCAGTGATGTCCACGGTGAGTGAGCGGAGGTCAAAAATAAAGGTAGCACCAGTAATGTTAGCGATTGCCTTTGCCAATTGAATTGCAACGCCTTATTATAATTATGAAAACCAATGAACACTGTGATGGAGACAATTAGTAGCAATCTCACATTATTGTTTCTCAAAATAATGACCACATTTCCCATAAACCCTGTTTCTCCCAGTCAGGCTGGGGTTGGTTTTTAGCCAGGTCTGCCATAGTTGCTGTGTCCCAGTTCCATACAACTTACTAACCATATACAGAATGAGTTGTCATATCATATTTCATATTTCATATATTGTCACATTTTTGCAGTCAGGGCGCCCTAGCAGCCTATAGCGGTTCTGGGTGCCGGTCATGAACCACAGCGTGCCCGGTTTCTTTGTTGCATGTTGTTCTGCATCTCGCTCCATGTTTCTTGTCATCTCTCTGCTGTCAACAATCAATCAAACTTTGACTTTGGGAAAAACGTTTGGCTTTCTTTTTGTAGAGTTTAATCGACAGTAGTGCTCCAAAGATTCATTACTTTCCTTTTGTTTTCCGAGATGTTTTCCACTGTTTTCTCAACTTGTCTTTCCAGTTTTGACCAGCTTTGTTTCCTTTGTGCAATGCGCACTGAGACAATACTGTATCAACGGCACATCAGGGAATCAAGCAGATGTAGTATGCACACTGACTTTTTTTGAGTATACTTGATGTTGCCACGATGAACACACTATATCAAAACCTACTTAAGTTGTGTATATTGTATGGAATTAGGACACAGCCAAGATATCAAAGCTTCAGTTTTAGGTTTACTGAAAGCACAACACAACACAAAACTTACATGGCATTGATGCATGTTGATGTTATGATGCTCAACAACAGTTTTAACAATCTATTTAAAGGAGATGCTGTGTTACAGTATGAACATGCTTTTGGGAAGCTCAGCCTCAGGGAGGGACTAAACAAGTAAACAAGAATCACAGGCTGCAGTTTATTAGGCTGCGATTTGGCAGTGAATTAGGGTATCATTACCCTTTATACACCCACACAAGTATAGGCCCAGTTTGATAAACTGGGGGCAGTGAAAGTATATAAATTGTGCCAAAATTAACTTTGATGCTAGAATGTTACAGACTGTGTAAAACTTCAGGTCAGTTACTTGAATGTACTTGTCTCTAGGGTTTAAAAAGTTACAGTAAGTGCATCTACTGTCCAATTGTCAGTTGGGCACGATTCTCACATTTTTGGGGTGTGTTTAGCTCTCTGTTCGTCTTCTTGCCTGCTCGCTGGCTCGACTTTCTATCTACCTTTATATATGTGTCGAATGACATAACTGTTTTCCTCATTGTCTTTCAGTCATTATCTGTCTGCCCTAATAAGCCTTTCACTCTCTGTGAGCTCTGACAGTCCTCTCTTCCTTTGTTGCAACTGCTGCATCTCAATAACCCCTGTGACCTGGAGGTATCACATAAGTTGGGTGTGGGCAGAACCGAAACACCCATGGTGAAGGTGAAGGTCTCTCTACCCAGCCGCCCACCCACCCCTTTCTCCCCCCTCCCCTCCCTCACCGCCATCATAACTAGGCTAACACTGTGACACCACTGGGCACCAAACAGCCAAGATGAGAGGGTGGGAGATGGGAGGTGGGGAGGGGCAGGGTGGGTATGGATGGTGGGAAAGGAGGGATGGAGAGACAGAGAGATAGAAAAAGACAGGTAGTTAGACAGATAGAGAGACGGGGGTCGGAAGGATGAGGATCAGCATGACGTGGTCCCACAGCCCGGAAAGAAAAGAAAGAAACAAAAACAGGAAGCACGGACTAGACAGACTTCACTAAACTACAGAGCCGAGACATAGCAGAAAGGAGGGAAAACAGGAAGAAAAGAACGAAAACAATAAAGACCACTAGAGCGGCCTGATGGCATCTACTTAACAGACATCCAGCACACCAGACATAGCTACTGAAAGCAGAGCATGTTAACCGGAGAGACAGAGACAGAGATAGACAGACAGATGGAGGAAGAAAAAGAGAGAAGGACAGAAAAGTGTGCGTGGGAGACGGAGAAAGGAAGAATCCTACCAGGACCGGACAGAGAAATAGTGAGACAAAGAGTGACGAGAGTGAACAACAGAGAACAAGAAAGAGAGCAGTGGCAACGGACAGATAGAGAGACATACAGAGAAAGAGAGTGAGCGACAGCTAGAGAGAAAGCTAGGCAAGCGAGGAGGTGGGGGGTGGGGGGTACACAGAGCGGGGCGTTTGTTTTGCGCGCTCCTCGGTGGAGGGTGAGGGAAGGGCAAAGGGGGGGAGGGGGGCGGGATAGTTACTCGAGAGCTGAAGGTCCTCCTGCGATCATCTTTAAGCCCCTCCAACCTACACTGGAGCTAGTGGAGATAAAGCATCGAATCACAGGCATCAGTGCATCTGTCCCGGCAACCACAACACTACAGACAGACAAGACAAACAAGACAGACAAAGACAGACAAAGACAGACGGACAGACGGACAGACTGACAGACGGGCATCCACTGCAACAAGCAACCCTAGCAGGAGAAAGGGGGAGGAGCAGCAAGGAGAGAACTGAGATAGAAACAAAGGGAGAGAAGAGAGATAAATAGAAAGAGTTGAGGGCTTTCAGGTGGCCTAATGCACCCTGTGGCAGCCATACTGGAGATCCTGTGATGATGAACAGCTCATCACATTTAGACCTCAACAATGTCACCTAAAATAACTCAGTAACAGATGTCCAGATTCGTGCTAGTTTGGACTGGGGTGTAATGTCAGTGATTCTATTGTACCTCCCTATAACTATTACATTACTAACTTATATGGTACATTTCTAACTTTGCAAAGTTGTCCATCGATTTTTTTGTCTCCTGCCTCTAGGTCTGGTTGGTTTTTTACTTTTATTATTTTATGTGTGTGTGTGTGTGTATGTATTTATGTATGGCATGTCCTCTGTTGTATTTTTAATGGCTGCTGCAGGATCACTTTCCCTCGAGAGACTGCACCTTGTGTTACCTCCATGGATGTAATATAACAACTGGATAGCAGACTCCTAGGCGGTGTCTGTTCATTCCCATCGTAGCTGCTCATTCAGCACATAATGCCGGCTTGCTGCGGTGTCATGCAGCCACGCTGCTCATATCGCACCAGTGTCTCTTTCCCGGCACCTGCCGGCGTGTGCCATGGGCTTTACACAGAGATGACATCATGCTCAAAAACATAGCTTTTCCAGGCCATGTCATGATAAAAATAATACATCTGTATGGTTTAAAAAGTCCTAATATAAAAAAAAAAACAATTTTTGTGGTATCCTGTCAACAGTTTTATGGATATGTCTTCTCTCACTATACTTCTTGGCCACAGGCAATTTTTTTTTTTGTTGCAGTACTGTATCCGGCTCTCTCATGTACATCCATTGTTACGACACCAGGATTTCCTTCCACTATTTAACCGATACCCCCCATCTTTCTGTTGCGTTCCTACCCGGTATACCTTTAGCTATTTCAAGTTACTTTCAAAAATGTATATTAGGTTGAGAACGTATAGGTCATCACGTCGATGGACTGACGAAGCAAATACTGCAGTTCGTGTAATCCCAGTCTTTGATTTCTTGATTTGAGCGCTAGCTGACGCGTGTGTTATAAGCTATGTCGCATCTAGCTGTTGAGACCTAGCTAGGAATGCTAAGAGGTACCTGTTTGTTCAACCGAGCTTACTCTGCCCAAGCTAATGTTACAAATCTTTTGTACATTAGAGCAGAGATAATGAACAGAGAGACGAGAGCTAAAGACAAGACAGTTTACTGTGTCACAGCAGTCAAACTTCGAAGACTGTTTGTTTTACAGTTTTTATACTCACTCTCAATTGTAGCATTTAACTGACTGAGACCAGCATCTACCTATCAGTGCGGGGTAATTTTTTTTCAGTGTTATCTCTGTTTTTCTAGCTCAGTTGTTCTTTACACAGCCTATTCTCCAGTGGACGTCCATGATGGCGCCAGCTGTGGTTGCTAGGAGATTTGTGCCACGACTGCAGAGCCTTCATATATGGAGAAAGTGAGAGGTATGATACAAAATAAATAAATAAATAAAAGACAGAAAAAAGACAAAGGTGGGGATTAAGGGAGCTAAATACAGCTACAGCAAGACACAGATCAAACTTGCAGACATTGAAAAGCATATATGAAAACTAACCATCGACAGCTAGGACATTTTACAATTTTATCGTACAAGGTGTACCTTGCTAAAAAAGAACTACAGAGGACATCTAAATTAAAAAAAAAAAAAGACACGATTTACGCAGAACAATTACGTCAGAATCTCTCTACCTAGCTGGTCTCTTTAAAAACACAGACAAACCACAAGAATCACAAGTTTTCCACTTCCTAATCCAGGTTCACGTACTCCTTTGTAGTAATGTATCATTAATCTGTCCTTCAGCTAGGGTTGCTGCAGTACATACACAGTCACCCTAAACTAAGACACAGCTGAAAACCTTGATGCAGTGTGGAGTGATGACACTAAGACTGACACAGGTGGAAACAAGACCTCAGTATGGCAAAAAATAGCTCAGTAGAAAAGATCATACCACCAGAGAGCCATGGGGGGAGACAGTTTGCATATGGAGATGGAGAGAGACAGTGGAAAAGCTACAGGGGGGGGGTGTTAGAAAGTGAGGAGAATATGTGGAAAATGGATGCAGGAGCAGAATGGGGTGTTTGAGATGTTTAGAGGGGAGGTGCAAAAAAGCAGACTGTCAAACACTCTCACACTCATTTCTAATCTACCCTCCGCTGCGTTCCCCCCCGTTACTGGTGAGAGACCAACCACGTGAGAGGATAGAATGGGCTCCTATGAGGGATGCAAATGTTAACACACACACATCACACACACAAGCGCAAGGAGAGCAGGTTTAACAGTTTGGAAACTCCCTTAGTAGGCAAAAATTAATGAAATAAAATAGAAATAAAGTAACTGAAAGCCATTCTTGAAATATGGGCGCGTTGCAGTATGCTGGGAATGCAGACACACACGCACACACACACACACACACAAAAGTCCAAAAACACCAGCCTCCACGCTAGAAACACTAATCACTCGACACGCCAACCCCATTGTCGTCACGGAAACAGCCGGACGATGGGTTGTCATGGAGATCTGCCAGTAAGATCAATGGGCAGGGGGAGCGGATGGCGGTGGCAGAACAGACACAGAATAGTGAGTGTGGCCAGGTCAGCGAGGCACATGGTCCAGGGGCTGTGAGCCACCCGGGGGGGAAAATCGATGGGGCCAATAACTGGCCAGCTAAGGAGACGCTCTAGGAAATGATGGGATGTAACCGCCGCAGTGCTGAGCTCAGCACAAAACAAAGAAGCTGTCAGACAAATTATGCAAAAAAGAGGAAGATTTATTTGTCTGGCGTGAGGAGGAGAGGGCTGTGACAGGGCAGGGAGAAAGGGAGAGGGATGGAGCAGAGGACAAAATGCTGGCGTGATAGTGACAGAGTGGTAGAGGGCAGGGGAGAATGCTACTGTGGCAATCCAGAGCCAAGTCCTCCTCCCTGGGGAGTGAAGGCAGGAGCCTGCAGGGGGCGAAACGACAGCGGGAGAGAGAAAGAGTGACACGGCGACGAGGAAGTGTGTGCGTTCCGGCAAAGGCATCTGCTCTCTTCTGACTGTGGTGCAGTCATGGCTTCTCTTGGGCTTCCCAATTGCTGCCCAATGTCTCACCAGTTAACCCAATACCACACACAAACGCGCACGCACGCACGCACGCACGCACGCACGCACGCAAAAATCCATATCCGGTACATACACAGATACCTTCACATCCTCTGCAGAAAAAAACAATGCAACATCACTAGCTACTGATTCAAAAATCACATCAAATGACCAGGTGGGTGATGAATGGGTGATCTCAAGAGAGGCAATGGGGAGGAATGCTGCTGACCACTAAACATGGTGATATACAGGGCAACTTCTGAGGGGCAACAATGCCCAAATTCTTTTGACTTGTGATCAGATGTTTAACTTTGTTCTTGCGCCCACTGTGTTGCCATGTTTATCGCCGCGCTGCTTCTAAACCTAGCTCCGAATGGCTCACGCAATAGACAGCTATCCCCATAGGAATCTGCTATATGGGAAAGCAAAATGTAAAATGTGTCTTATTAGTTTATAGAACAAGACTGAGACCCCATTCACGCCTGGTATTAAACATATGATCTGTATCTGCTCAAGTTATCGGGATGATAATATCAGATCGAAGGCCTTTGCATTTAAAACTGGTATAACTATGCATTATTGGAATCTCAATTTTGCTCACATTGTGATCAGATTTCAGTGTGCAAATTAAGTAGGAGGAGTTGGTGGAATAGTGAATCCCAAAAAAATGCCATACCATTTTTTCTTTTGCAAAGATTGTGGTCAAACTCTGCAGGATGCATCGACAACGGGCTTAGATCTCAACACAATGTGAGCTAGGCCACCCCCGGCTATGGTCCGGCTGATCTGATAGCATTACGATGCTTTCTGCCGGCAGTGACATCTTGCATCACCATGGGTTTCTACCTAATCCAGATAAGATATCCGGATACAGACTGCATGTTAATACCAGGTATAAACTGGGTCTATGAGCCTTCTAAGCCTACACATACAACATTAACCCGCTATGATCTATACATAGTTACATCGTCAGTTTTCTGGGTTTTAACTTTTTTCTCTCTCGTATCTCTCACTACCACTTAGCAAAACCCCCATATACTGTGTATACGGTAATTGATGTTCTTGGACTATCAGCAAAGACAATAAACTAAAACAAGACCAGGTTTGCGAACCTGCTCTTGTGCTACATGCTTATAGCAGGGTGCTCCTCCCTCAGCTGCCTCTCTGCCTGCTGGTGTGTGTGTCGGTGTTTGTCACTAGTGTTAGGTGCTATGTGGGATGCCAGTGGCCTGCATGCTGGTAGATAAGAGGTTGGTAGAAGGTTAGCAGGTTTACCTGGTCCAAGGTAGAGTACCTTGACTTGAGCGTGATGACCTCATCCAGGTGAGCCCTGAATTCTCTCCGTGAGGCCTGGGGGAAGCCACAGGATAGTCACTCACCTTCATGCCACACACACACACACACACACACACACACACACACACACACACACACACACACACACACACACACACACACACACACACACACACACACACACACACACACACACACACAGGTGCAGGCAACAAGCATGCACACCCACCCTGATCAACAACATATCAGGTAGTGATAAGACACATTTGCACGTACAATCTCCTCATTTTGCACAGGAATGCACTAAAAACACACCAAAAGCACACACACAAACACACGTATCCCAGAACTAAGCCAGTACTAACCTGACACACATGGTGCAATTTGAATCAAAGGAAATTTAAAAATAAAAAGATGTGGTAAAAAAGGCACCAGAAAACATATAGCACCACCAACACGACAGAACCAAAGATGGATGAATAACAGAACCCGTTTGTGGATTTGACAAAAGATCCAGTAGAACGCTGCTGCTGTGGACACATCTCTCAATTAGTGTGTGTGCGAGTGAAAGTTGAGAAGTGAATCCAAGTGGGTGCTTGACCCCTGGCCCCTCCCAGGGCCTCTCTCTGGCCACATGATTGCAAGTGATGGCACTACAGTAATCCAGTTACAGTGACCTGTTTGGTGCTGCACTTTAAATCATACTGCTAGGAGCACAGTAATTGGATTACAGTTACTTTCAAGAAAAGAGGTGATGCTTGGATTTTGCTTGGATTTTGCCATTTGCCATTCTCTGTCATTATGAATTACATTTACAAGAAAGGCAGAAATTAGTTTCATTTGTATCAAAACATGTGTGATGAAACTGAAATGACAACACAGCGAATACTGGATTTCCAAGGCCAGTACCGCCAAGAATCATATGGATTTGGTTATTAAGAATTATTAACCAAGATATAAGCCGAGCGGCAACATTTACAGCTGAAAAATAAACAGGTCAATAGACAAATACAACAAAAATATGTTAATGTTGAGATAACCAAAAAAAAAGACAGAAAAATATGAAAATTAAGCCTTTAAACTTTGAAAAAAATCCAAACAATAATAAACTATATTGAACTATACTGAACCAGGTAAGCCTGCATTATCAACATCAATTGAATTTCTAAATGACCTTAAACATACTGTACAGTATATTTGGCATTTCAGTAATGCATTTACTTACTTACAGCTATAGATGCCAATGTACAGTATCTGTGATTAGATAAAATGAGGAAATATTGGCCCAGCAGGGGGGTCAGTTTGTCTCTAAAAGAGATTGCAAGTAATGAGACTACAGTAAACCAATTACAGTGATTTGGTTATGAACTAGTTTTGAACTGTAACTCATACTGCTAAGAAAACAGTAATTGCATTACAATTAATCTGAGGAAAAGAGCCAATTGATTGGATTTCTTTACTGTATTTTGTATTTAGAAAAAGGTAAATAAAGCTACGTGATCTCTAAACATAAGTGATGGAAGTGAGATCAAACTGAACGTTACCTCCCACCACCTTTGAGATAAACTTTATTTTTAAAATCTGCTACCAAACTCTTTTCCAGATTTCATTACTGCGCAATTACAGGTAATCAATGGATTTCAATATCACATTGGATATAGTGTCAGCACTATTCTATGCCCTTGCACTGAGGCCATGTCTTTATCATTTACATATCAGAGTCATTGGGTCCTGACCAGAGTAACAAGCTATTCTGTTTACAAGCTGCTCTGTGTTCCTTTGAAGGAACTGAGGTGTGTACACAGAGGGAGAGAAATGCATTTTGTTTGTGCAAGCAATATTTCTTTCATTCAAATACATAATTCAATCAACTTTCAACTTCGTTTCTGAGGTTGAAATGCAGTTGAGGAATATACCAACTAATGGAGGTGTGTTTGTTTTGAAGGGTGCGTGGGTGTGGAAACCAGGCAAGGGTTAGACACAGAACGTGTACCAGAATGAGGGCAACAGGACATTTAACTACAAGACAAAGTCAGAGTAAAAACAGAACAAGAACACGTCCGCACAAAAACAAAGGAGGAACAGAGAGGATTGTAAAAAAGAAACAAAAAAAAACAAAAAAAACACAGTGAGACAGCAGGAGTGCAGCAGGCAGGACAGCACACCCAAGAGAGAAAGGATAGGGGGTGTAGGGGGGAAGCAATCATGCCAGGCAGGAAGTAAGAGGTGTGGCTGGAGAGGAAGGGAGTAGAAACCGATGCCTTGATGACGGTCGTAACGATGCATTAGAACACATGCAGGAGTACCTCAGCAATGCTTAGGGTGGATGAACAGGAGGGGAGCCGCGCCTGGTGCCGCGAGAGAGAGGAGGGGAGAAGAGAAGAGGGTTAACAGAGCCAAAAGCCGGGTTGAGCAGGGGGGGCAGAGGCACACAGAGACTGACGGGTGGAGCAGACAGCGCCCTCTGTCTTTCGGGAGGACATCGGCGTGACAGGTCTCTGTGTGACTATTTCGGACGGGCCAAGGCAGCCAAGGGCATGACGGACAGGACAGGACAGGACAGGACAGGGGGTTTCACTTCCCATCAGGACAACAGGAGAAACAGGTTTCACAGGAAACATCACACATTTTGAACATTTATGTCAATTTCTCATCAGCTCAGATTTAAGTTTGTCAACTTGTTTGCAGAGTGTAAGTGTTTATGTTCAACAGACCTGGCAGCTAGAATCCACATGTCCTCTGTTTATACCTGCACATCAAAGTTTTTACTGCTCTGGGAGGACACTTACTGTATGTCTATAAAATCAGTCTAGCTTATAATGAGAGGAGTATCTTCCTGTTAAATCCTTTCACTGAGATCAGAATGACTGGCTGCAATGCCAATATACTATTCCATTCCTGTGTACGCACCCATCTTAATCCAGGATGTAAGTACTCTACGTGAAAGCTCAGATGTCTCAGTCCGGAAGACATATGTACAATCTGTGCCATGTGCGCTTGGTTGCACACAGTGTAACAAAAAACATGAAGCTGTAAAGAGATTAACTTTCGTTGTGGATTGTGAAAACACCGAGCTAATTTCTGCTTCAAGTCCTCACTTGATGTATCAGTTTCTTACGAGTATGCATCTCTGTTTTCGTCCGAAGTCACAACACACGACTTGCCTTAAAATAGCAACATCACAGACAACCTGTAGTTTTCAACTAGTATTTACCACTACGCTAGGTCATTCATTGACCGGGAAATGAAAATTTTCCAGTGGTTTTGAAGGTACCACAAATCCAAATCGGTTGCATCTGATAAAACATGCAGACCCCACCACACACAGTTCTGTAAGTGAGCCCTGCAATCAATGCAGAAATCAATCATCTCTCTCTAAAATGCTTCCAACTTCTTTGTATCCCTTCTTCCCATCACGTTGAACACAGTAGACATCGAAATCGCATGGGAAATAAAATTAGCCAGGAAAATCCATCACAATTTGTGTCTGGCCCCCAAAAGTATCACCTGTTACTGCTCTACTGGGGTCACCCGTGATTGGACCATTTTCATTCATGCTGTGATAACGCACTTTTAATAACAATCCCTCCACCAAACGGCACATGAAGACTTTTATTAACTCCACGAATGAGGTAGGAAGGAGGTTATGTTTTAACAAGATATTCCAGAAAGTTGCTCATAGATTTCCTCACATTTTGATGCGCAGATAGCGGTTAGATCTTACTGTAGAGGTGATCAAGATTTGGATGTTTGTTAATTACCTACAGCCATTATGCTCCTCATGTGCTATTTTGTCAAAATTTAAAAAAAACGAAAACACCACACAAAGACGGCCATCTGCGTTGGCAGAGGTCTTTGCTGGTCCAAAAGCCTTCGAGCTCAAAAAAATGACATATCACTGGAAAATCCTTTTAAAAATATCCCATCTATTCCCAACAAAATAATGGTTGGCATGAAAGCCAAGCTTACTATGAATTATTACTAAAGTCATTAGAACCTTTCTTCATGAAACAACATTTTAAGGTTATATAATAAATTGCCTTTTTAAAGCGGGGCTGTCAAGGAGATGAGCATCCAATCCCTCCTAATTGAAATGCTGTGGATTCACAGTAGTTGCCCTCATCAAACTCACTGCTCAGATAATGGACGCTGGCAGGAAACCACAGGCGGTTACAAAATTGAAACTCGGGCGCAAACTTCACAAGGCTCTGCTAAATACTGCATGTAGCAGCAAGGTAGCACTCCGTTAAGAGAAAGCTCAATTCAGCAACATCGGATGTACCTTTTTGTCCTCGTTACTTCCATCACTTACTATTTGCCACAGTGAGTTTTTTGATACTGCCAAGGGGGGGTTGTATCATAAATATTGGACAATGGGCACCAGCCTTCCGTCAAAGCAGCATGCAGGCCTATACTGTAATGAAACTCCCGTTTATTCTATGCAAAATCTGGAAGAAATACAATCCGGTAAGTCCACCACTGCCTCACCAATGTATAAGAAACTTCAAACCACAAAATGTTTTCAGAAACAAATAACAAATAACTCTTTCCTGCAGTTCCGTGTTTACTTCTGGTGAAACTCAGAAGCAAGCGCTTGAAATGATTTATGGAAAACTGATGTTTATTTGGAAAGTTTTAGGAGGCTTACGCTGCTTGTTATATGTTGTTTTTGCTCAAGTTCACGTTTCCCAAATCCCTGCAGTAAAATATTAACAGCAAATATTACCTATCATGTCAGTAGTAAAAGTTTTCATGCATCAGAATGACACCCTGTCAGTTATGTTGTTATATAGAATACTATTAGATTATTATCACTGATGTATTGAAATGTGAGCAGCATTTTAATGTCAGTTATGGAACAAAACGGATCAGCAGGTATGAGAAATAGACCAGAAGATTCCTTAAACTGGCAGCGAGAGAGGAACAATGTTGCATTCCTTTGACCTACACTACCTGTTTATCTAATATGTCTCCTGACATATAAAACAATTGTGTAGGATACTCATGGTTTGTCATTGGATTACACATTCCTTGTTTCTAAACTGAATTACAGATTCAGTTTGATCGATGCAAACATCTTTTGAATAATATCACAGACCCTGACTGCTGTCTTTACTTATGAAATTAAACTTGTCTGCTGTTTGTGCTTTCAAACTTATTTCAAGTTTTGTGCTTACGCTTGGAAAACAGCGAGTTATTGGAAACGAAAAACTTGCTCTCAGATGGCTCCCGCCTGAATAAATAAAGGTGAGGAAGAATC
Organism: Xiphias gladius; assembly: GCF_016859285.1. NCBI lineage: Eukaryota > Metazoa > Chordata > Actinopteri > Istiophoriformes > Xiphiidae > Xiphias > Xiphias gladius. The sequence continues at coordinate 8,698,833 of NC_053403.1, read as the reverse complement.
CACAGTGCAAAAAAAAAGCAAAAAAAAAAAGCCAAACAACCAATAACCACGGCTGACCAGGAGCATGTGCTGCGTGCCCCCTCGTCCAGCCCCGGTCATTCATCACTGCCCTCCCATGGCCGTCTCCATGTCAACATGAATTAGAAATTAATGAGCTATTGAGTGAGTTGCCGGCGTGGCAGAGAGTGAGAGCTAACACAGCTCATTTGACAGGCCCCTGTTATGCAGCTCACCAGCCTCCCTCGCTTCTCATCACAAGGTGAATGAGCACGCTCAGTACAGCTGGTCAGACAGTCCCATCCATTCCTCTTACTGCCTTTCATTTCCTGACCCCCCACCCCCTCTATTTCTGTCCGACTGTTTGTCTCTCTCTTTCCATCTCGCTATTCAAAGCTCCCTTGTACTCTTTCCATTCTCTCCTCATGGCCCTCAAGGCAAACTCTCAGAGTCAGTGGGCATGAGTAACTCAAGACAAATACGATATCGCACGCAATGCATGCGAACTTCACACAGACACATGACCATAATGCATGTGCGTCGAGGTATGCACACATTTAAACACTCGTTGTCTCTGACATATTTATACTTATATAATATCTATTACTCTTTATAACAAAAAATAAAAATCCCATCTTATACACATGCTCTATGCACACATGAACAAGCACAGCGGACTCAGCTGAAGTGATTTTGACTTAAAGCCTTAAGCAAACTGACCCAAATGGTCCATGGGTCCTACCAGCCAAATAAAGAAAGAGAGGGGGCTGAATGTGTGTGTACATTAATCCGAGACAAAAGAGCACTTTCCTTCTGGCCGGAGCTACTTCCATCTGGTCTCTGCAACACTATACCACACATATTATAATACCTCCTGTTTCTATATGACTCATGTCTCTCAGCCAACCCCCTGCACCCGAAATTTAACAGGGTAGAATCATACTTCGCAGCTAAATTAATACCACTCTGCCTTCTCTGTCCAGTTTTTTGATGGCTTTTGTTTCTCTTGTTAACAGAGAGGAGGATATATGCTTCAGCTTGACATGCAAGTTTCAATTTCCCCCTAGGCCACATAAAGATTGGACTAAGCAGATTTTTAAAAAGGGAGAGAGGGTAGTTCTCTGCCAAAAAAATCATCAAGAAATCATTCTGTGTAGAGTCTTTAAGGTGTTATTTTCTTTAAAAAGTAAAAGAAAAAGTCAAAATATTAAACTAAACAAGATAGAAGAGGTTAATTACTGAACTTCAGAGATGTTGGTAGGTGGATTTCGTGACCCTCTTTTTTAGGTTTTTGGTGAATTTAATTCAAATAAAATTTTGGATTTGAATAGGATTTTGCATTGGCCTGTCTTGTCATAAACTAAATCAATGTTTTACTGTCTCCTTTAAATAGCAGGAATTAACAGTTTAGGCATAAAAAGGCAGAAAAAGGCATTAACTAGCCTGCGCGGATCTATATTCCCCACACTGTGGGAACCTCTGTGTAACATAGCGTCAATAAAGCTGCAAATCTATCGCTGTACCTGACATTTATCGGTAGCTACATCAATACTATGCTGTTTAACGCTGCCATGGGTTTTCAAGGTGCTGCCTCCACATTTCTTCATCCATATTGCTCTATTTCCATTTACAGTAAGCTAAGCTTTTCTACTGGTGACTGGAAGGAAGCACATGATAACTTCGGAGACAAGGAATAACAGCCTAGACATCAGGATCAAGGGGAGTTCTTATTCCGCTCTTGAATGAATTTGAAGGCGCTCTGGATCAAAGCAGCAGCGAAGTGAGGAAGGAGAATGTGGATGGGGTGGCTTGTGTTTCTGAGAAGGTGGCTGGCTGATTGCTTGACTTAAACACTGAGGGAGCGTGGAGTCGCTTGCCCATGCTCATCCTCCTTTTTTTTTTTTTTTTTTGTCTTTTTATGTAACCATGTCCACCACCTCCTAACACTTACAGAACCACAACAACCACAATTTCAGCCACACGAGCCCCTCCATCATCCTCCCCTTCTTCCCCCCCTTCCTCATCATGCAGCCAGCCCCCCCTGCTAGTTTAAACTAGTCAACAGTCCCGTCGCTACATTACTCACCATCCTACCCCCTGAACTCGTCCATGGCCTGACGGCATACCGCCTTCAGGCATCATTGTCAACATCAGCAGCAGCACACACATGCACAAATATGTATGCAAGAGCAGAAATTATACTTACAAAACAAACACAATACATCTACCCCCATGCCCACTCAGCTAATAATACAAAATCATTCACTTATTAAACAGGCACACAAATGACCTCTGCACATACACAAACACACGCACAGCCCCCTATGCTTCAAACCTGTAAACATTTTTCTCAGATATGCAGGAGGAAAGACAGTACTTACCATCTTCTGCCTGGAGTCGGAACAGAGTGAGCTCCCCGGCACATGCACACAGGAACACACACACACACGCACACACACACACTTACAGACTCACTAACTGGGAGAGGGTGATGGAGGGAGGGTGAGCGAGAGAGTAAAAGAGAGAGAGAGAGAGAGAGAGAGAGAGAGAGATAAAAAGGGAAGGCTGGAGTGAGAAGGACGCGCAGGAGAGCGAAAGAGCAGCGAGGAAATGCAACAGCCAAATAGACAATAAGGAGGAGGAAAACGAGGAGGAGGGTATATAGTTGCACATACGGTGCCGTGTGCTGCGCTAAATCAAACACGCATGACTGAGGTCTGTGTGCGCGCATGTCTGTGTGAGTATGTGTGCGTGTGCATCTCCCATGGGTGTTTTTTTTTTTCTGAGGAAAGAGACGGATGTGACTCTTTCTCCCTCCCAACCCTCTCACTCTTTACTTCTCACCCTGCCTCTTTTTCTGTCATTTTCACAAGAATCTGAGGTGATTGAGCCGGGACGGGGGAAATCAGGCTGGGGGCTGATGGGAGGTGAGCTACCGGGCTCGCCCTCGGGGATGGAGAGATGGATAGAGATGGACAAACAGATAGAGAGACAGACCCTGCAGCATGGGCCTAGCTAACAAAACTGTCCTCTGTTCCCTCTCAGTGCATTTCCTTCGTTTTCATTTATATCCATCTCCCCCTTCCCCACCTCCCACATGCTTTCAGTTCCTTGTCCTCTCTAACTCATTAGCTCGCCTTCCCATTCTCTCTCTTTCACTCCCTCCCACTCTCTGTTCCTTCTCTCCTTCTCTCTCTCTCTCTTCGCCTTTCTCTCTCACTCACTCCATCATAAATCCTCCACACCTCCAGCAGGTCAGGAGACGACGAGTCACACACCAACAGATACACAAGCGTCAGGCAAAGCGTGAATAATTTCGGTAGAACACAAAGGGATATAACAAGTCCTATGTATTGTTCCCACAGGGGAATAAAACTTTAAGGGATGACAGGACGAGCTGTAACACGGGGCTGGGGCTTCACACTGCGCCAGGCCATATGCATCCAGTCACACACTCACCCAGTGCAGCACTGGGCATGTGCACATAAGCGCAGTCAAGTGTCATGGAAATACACCTGAAAAGAAAAAAAACAGCCGTAACGTCTGTCTTTCTTGGACCCTGCAGCATCCACAACTGAGTGCTGCTACCTATTAAACAGGTGACAAATTAAAGGAAAAACCATCGTAAAGTGTCTTAGTAGGGTGCTGGTCCACTGTGAGCCTCCAGATCGGCTTCAGTGCTTCAGTACAGTATCTACTGATGGATAAATACCATTCCCCCAAAACATATTCCCTCATCTGGTGTTTTTATGATAGTGGCAGAGAACATTGTTTAACAAAGAAAATCCACGAAGCGCTTGCCTCTGTTTGTAAAGTTTAGCTGCTGCTCGTGCAGGAATAACCGACAGCAAACTCGATGAGCACGTGCACGTTTTTTTTAATCCGCTCCCCTCTTCTCTCGTCTGGCTTATGGCGGTGGTGGAGGTCTTCAAGGTCACAGCTCACAAAGCTGCGGTCGTGGTCTTCTCTACACGGCCTACTCAGTGCATCTCCTCAGACAGAAGATGACTATATGAGGTGGGGGGTAATGGCAGACTTCAAATATCTATTCATGTGTATAAGGTAACAGGTATCTTCTCCCTCCTGTATTTATTTTCCCTGATATTATATCATATCTACTCACGGGGGCAGATGGAAGCATTTGTTAATGTTTGCATGTGCGATGAGGGAAGTTGTGAGCACACTCTGTTTGCGGACTTATATCCTGAAAATTCAATAATCATGTTTAAATAATAATAATAATGATAAGAGCATCTAGTGACCCCTCCTGCCCTGTATGGAAGCATCCGCACCCATTTATTTCATTTATTTTCCCTTTAATATGTCACATATATGCACATAACTATCGTTTGGTCAAATGTGACATGCAAAAGAAGAAGAAGAATATATACGAATATAAACATACAGAACAAAGTATTGACACTCAAAACTGTGCCAGACTGGTGAGTAGTGTGACTGGAGTTCCAGTTTATATTTTCCCCCCAAAAAATAGACACACACACACACACACACACACACACACACACACACACACACACACACACACACACACACACACACACACACACACACACACACACACACACACACACACTTTCTACTACATACTGATAGTTACGGACAGTGTGGAGTCCTGTGTCCTGTACTGTTATGGGTTACAGGAGGAGAGGCTGCTGTACGGGCTGCAGATGATTGATTCCTCACACCCCAGTCGGCTGATTTAACATTGGAACGGTGCTTACGCATACAGCCAGCGCATAAATCATTCATCTCCCTCTGTCTGATCACTTCACTCTGTCAATGATCCTCTGTCACTGCTCATTTGCAAGCGATTATTCTGGGATTGGTGTACAGATCAGGCTTGGACGTTGTTTTCATGCTTGCTCCTCACACCATGACTGTCACATTTGTTTTGACTGCTGTCAAAATCCTGTTCAGTGGCCCAGCTTGTTTTTAACCCTGCTTTTTTAAACTAAGCGTTGTGAATCTAGATGAATCAAATGCTGAATTGCAACGATGCAAACATAAAAAAAAACAAACATGGGATTGTGTCCATAATCTGCTCAAGGCACCAGAAGGGTGAGGTTTAAAACATCAGAGAACAATTCAGATTATTGCTGAATCGATGACTTTGTCGAGTACTCATTTAAGTCATTCATCGAGCAAAAAATGTCAAACATTTTCTCATTTGAGCTTCTCGAATAAGAGGATTTAATGCTATTTGGTTTTTCTGACTGTTCATCAGAGGAAAATAATCAAATTGCAGACATCACCACTTTGGGTTCTGGGAACTTGTGTTTGGCGATTTTTATTATTTCATGACATTTTATAGAGTAAAGAATTGATGAATAAAAACAACAAAATAACTGTGATATTAGTTGAAAACTAAATAAAAGGAAGTTGCCCTATTCCAGGTAGTGTCAGAAAAGTCAAACATAGCAGAGCATGCTACATGTTCTAGAATAATAATAGTGGTAAACAACAGTGCCTTATGTAGCAAATCAAACTCACCCAACTCATGGTCAAAGCTTCTTAAAAATCTTGTTTCTTATCTTGCAGTAGGACATATTACTGGTCTGGAATGCATGTGTGTAAATTTATGTCTGAGCCTGACTGTTTGCACACACGTGTGCATATGAACACGGTTGTGTTTTGGCTTGTGGCAGTGACCAGAGAGGCAATACGTCCACGGTGAAGGTCACTGAAGTGATGTGGGCTGAGCTACAACTACTGCTCTGTGACTCAGAGCCACATTTCAGTGGGGAAGGAGGAGTGCATTTCCATAAGCCTTGGCCTTGGCTCCAGAGCCATACATCAGGCCATTAATCTAAAAAAAAAAAAAAGCAAAAAAAAAAAAAAAAAAAGCAAGAGCATCAGTGCAAAGTCAGGCAGTGTCCTCTAGGTACACCGCCAGCACCTTAAAGAGTTTTTGCAAAGGCACAATGATAGAGTAAGAGCACTGAATCTTTCCTTCAAAATAAATGCCAATATCAGTCAGGTTGGTGGGATGTTTGGAACAGTATACAAGACACAGAGCGCAAATAATGTTAGCACTTGCAGATGCATCAAGGTGAAAACAGGAAGAGCGGCAGATGGGCTTCAGAAGCATTATCATTTCATGGATTGAATTCAAATTAAAAATGAGATAACACTAAATTTGTTTTTTTTTCTTAGTCTAATATTGACTGCTTACTAACTGACTAAATAAACAAATTCTGTAGGTGTCTTTGAATACCTTTTATGTCCTAAAGAAAAACTGATAACCCAAAATAATTGTTTTTGTTTCAATTTCTCACCCCCCCCCCATAGCCTGTTGTTATTGGGTTTTTTTTTTTTCATAAACACCAGGGCTCATGGGAGGCTTGGAACAGCAGGAAAACAATTTCATAATGTCTGTAAAAGCCCCTGTAGTAATTTAACATCCACATGTATGCTCAGTTCACTTCAAACACTGGTTCACTGGCCAAACACTGGTTCACTCAACTAAACACTTTTATGGGGTAATCAATAAATAAATGTTTGAAAGTGCAGCCAATGCGTGACAGTCCCACATCAGTAGATGACCGCGATTTGCAACAGCAGCCCATGATGGCGGTCTGCATCTAGCAATGCCTGAGAGAGGAGAGGATCGGGGCCTCTCTTACAGATGGATTTGAATCATTACATTCAAAACGGACATTCCAGTACTTGTCAGTCTGTGTGTTATTCTCATTTTTTTGTCCATTACAACTATCGGTCATATATATTGGTCGCTTTACTCAGCACCTCTGTCAGAAATTTGGGAAACCCACACTCCAGCCATGGATTAACCCACTGCCAGCAGGCAACTCAGCTGGCAGCTTAGTTTAGTTGTACGTTAATCGAATATAATGCACCATGTACAACTATGAACTGGTATTGATACTAGGTTTTGACACATGGTCCCTCAACAAGACAAGCCTCAAGATGAAGTATAAATGCAGGAGGTGCCTTAAGGCCCTAACTATTTCTGTATATGCTAATTAGTTGACCAAATTATCAAAAACAAACTGCCACACAGGATAACTGGGGCCTTTGCTTGGTTTATAATCCAGCTTTGACTCCAGCAAGAACAACTTTGATCGTGGCAAGGAGCGCGAACTTTCTAAAACTCAAATCAAAAATCTTTTTTTTTTTTTTCGAACACCTGTCTTAGAGTCCAACCAAAAGAAACCACAGAAAGTATTCCCCCCCGAAACCGCTGTGGTTGTCGTAGTGAACTGCATAACATAGCGGAATCACTTCTGTAACAACTTGCAATTAAAACAACAACAACAGCTACAGAGATTTCAAGAGGACTAGTTCACTAGGACTAACAGTCAAAGGAAAAAAAATATATGAATAACACCCCAGTCGGACAAATACAAGGTGTCCTTTAAAGGGAGCAACCTAATTTCTCAAACTACAATATGTAACTCTAATTCAACTTTACCCTTAACCTAAACTAATTCTGTTTCAGACAGGAACACCGACCCTAAGGCTAAAGCTAGCACAGACATTGAATATAGACTAATTTTCCTAAATTATGGATTACCTGAGGCTCACTAAAGGTTTTTTGCGGCACTTTATATTCACTTGATAAATAAATAAGTATTGACTTTGGACTATTAATTTAAAATACGGTATCAGAAATTATGTTTTGAGCTTGTAAAATAATCCTATGTCCTATAGTAAACACTCATAAAACAGTAGAACATGACACAAAAAAAAAACTGACAAAAAACAATTTATCTTCAATATTATACCAAAATAGAGATGCTACCTGAACAACACGGAGTATAATTTTTTTGTGGTTATGTCTCAACAAACGAGTGCACATAAAAATTCTAAATAATTTTGCTCCAGTGAGAATAGGAACAGGAGACACAACCCCAAAACACACACACACACACACACACAGTCAACCGTCCCCTGAGTCAAAGCCCCATCTCCCATATGCTTCATTAATCCAAACTCACCATTACATAACTGTACTAAATGCTCACAAGAGTGGAATGGTACAACTACCCTCTCTGTATCTTGTGAATGTTTGTGTGTCTCTCTATGTGCGCTTTATTGTATGTGCGCAAGTAAGAGACAGTGTGACAGAGAAAGAAAATCTGGTTACATGAATGGCTGAAGAGCTGCTCGGTTTGTAATCCTTTTGTATCTGCTTGCATTTGTGGGCTGTGTGGTGCGTTTGAGACAGACACTTTCTCCCTTGAGGATGATTTTGTGCGTCCAAATTTACTGCGTGTGTGTGTGTGTGTGTATTGTTGCACTGCAGACTGACAGGTCTGAACATGAGTTCTGAGTCTGCGCTCCTTTGTGCTGTAGAGGTACACGCTGGCTTTATGCTTCACAGCAAAACCCGTGGGCTAGAGATCTCCTTTGAAACATACACACATACATGAGCACACGACATCTGCATAAGTGCAAAATAAGCACAGGTAAAAACACTGACTTCATGCACATTTAATTGCTTCTTCACTTTTGCTTAGCACACCTGCCATCCAACTGAAAACACACACACACACACACACACACACACACACACACACACACACACACACACACACACACACACACACACACCCACACACACACAGTCCCATAACTTGACAAATGCTACTTGAGCTGGGAGTGCTGATACATGACCTGTGTTTATTTATGTATGTTTCTATTTGGCAGAATAGCGTCTTCTCGCGTGTGCGCTGCTCTGTGAGCCGTGGCATCGGGCCTGCTTGTGCGGGAACCGCAGCAGCAGCTCTGTCAGTGACAAGATTAAGACCTACTCCATACCTTCTCCTCTCAGAGCCACAGCACAGTGCTGCCAACAAGACCCAGTTCACAAACTAACACAGCCCACAGTGGCACATGAAATGCATCAGTGAGGAGAGCCATTCTGGCTCTGGCTCCGGGGACACTGTGTACATACTGTCGGCAGCCGCTTGCAACGTGGGAATTTCAAAGAACATATGGCAGCTTGTCGCTGGGAAACAGCCTGTGTCAGAATCTAAACAAGCTAAGAGCGATACCTAGAAAAGCCATTAACCGGCTGTTATCTGCCACGTACAAAGACACACATGTCCAGACAAGCGCGGCGCACGCAAATGCTGACTAATGTGGTTGGCATATGAACTTGACAGGGTAGCGATGCTCAAACTGGGTCATTGACAAAGGAAGGCTTCAGTGGAGAGACAGGTGTTTGTGTGTGTTTGTACGGTGTGGCGAGGAAAGGGGAGAGTGATGGGAAATGACTACCTCGCTGCATCAGTGGACCCGGCAGCAGCTCTGGGACGACAGCAGCAGCATTAGAGCTCCCCACTGTCCAATTATTTACAGCTACACACGCTGGAGCTCATCTGAGGTCAAAAACGCTTTGGCTGAGTTTGAGGCTCTCTAATCGTGATCAGTGGAATGAACTGGACGGCCAACATGGAGGCAAAAAGTACCATAGATTTACGTCAGCAACACACACGACGTAGCAGGAACGCATTGGGAAACGCGAAAAACCATGTATTTCTATGCGGCACAAAAAAAGGCACTGTTATACCTCAAGAAAAATGAATAATAACTGATGGACAAGAAAGGGTTTAGGTGCAGGAAACCTTTTTCATTCTTGCAGTCACAGGTAACTTTCAGGTTACATTGCAGAATGCGGTCATTTAATAGGTTGCCCACCGAAAGGACACTGAGAGACATGATCAAAAAGGTATCTGCATGAACGCTCAGCACAGCAGTATAGTTTAAAATCCAAGTTGCATACTACACCCAAAGAGACACTGCTGCGATGTTTGACATCTTTGCTCTCTTCATAGGAAAAGCAATGGCTCGCACAAAGCAATTCTGCCGCCACGATCATGAGCAGGGAGCTTCAGTGAGGACAAGTCAAATCTTGAACTGGTCTGGGCTGAGACCAAGAAGATAATCAGTGCTGGTTTTTACAAGAGCTGGAGAGGAAATAATATTTGCTAAGCTCCTGTCATTTTAAGCTACTGCTAATTTGTCAATTTTGTGCAATACATAATAAACCAGCAGCAGCTACCAGAGAGACAAAGTCACAAAAAACTGCAAACTGAGTTGTCCAGGATCACGGAAACAGGACTTAGCACCAAACTGGAACACAAGAGCGCCGATAAGATATAATAGTAATGTCTCAGATTGATATCATGTAACTCAACTGTACTGTACTGTACTCTATTGTATGGGGATTTTCAGTGACACCTCAGCAGGTTCGAGCCTCACCCAGGTTGTGGCCTAAACCTGACAATTCAACACCCCCTCTACTCACCGTGCCACCTCAATACTGGCTGCTCAGCTCTCCGCATCCACATTGTTCTCACATCTGGCTAAACTACTGTGTATTTTAAAATACCTACATTCCCACCAGACTTTCAGAAATGTGTTGCCAGCGTTAACTGGCTCCCTAGCACTGACCTCTCACCTCTCTACAAACATCCTAACACTGCTGATCAGAGCGAGCGAGAGAGAGAGAGAGAGAGAGAGAGAGAGAGAGAGCTCTCTTCTGGCTGCTGCCTCTGTCGCATGACCCGCCTATGCACCCGCCCTCCCTCCTCCACTAACGTCCCAACCCTCTGTTCCCATGGTAACCCCCTCTTGTACATATTCCCATGGCACCCGCCTGCTGTCCGGGAGACCACGTGGAGACGTGACACTTACAGACGAGGTGAAAAGAGAGAGGAAAGGGAGACAAAGAGAGAGAGAGAGAGAGAGAGAGAGAAAACCTGCGGGAGAGATCAGTTAAACATAGAATATAATCTGAACAGTACGTTGTGTTTTTGCATCAAGACTTGTGTACTGTATATCTTCAGTTGAACAGGAAACAAGTTAGCTCTCCTCATTATAACCAAATGGCACCATCAGCCCAAAACTAACCTGAGAGGTCTCAACATGTGGTGCATATAAGTTACAAAACTGAGCGCTAAGACAATTTTAGGGAAAAAATTGGGACACAAGTGGATAAAATGTTTAAGTATCCCACCGAAGCGGGGACAGACAGAGCAGACTGAAGGTATATAGTTACAAACATTGCAATATGTTGCATTAAACCTGGGGAATAATACTGTAGGCGTAAGCATCCAAGCATATGACCCACAACCTGCTGTCTCCGTAAACACACAAAACACACACACACACACACAAACGACGGGGGTTTTACACATAAAACACATTGACACGAACACAAAACATACACCTTGTTAAGTTGAGACACTGAAAGAGAAGAGGACAGTGTGTGACATGTGTGATGGGCATTGGTGCGTGTGAGCATGTAGGGACACTGTTTATCAAGTTTATATCAGATCATCTGAACTAAAATTAAGATTATAGGTAGAAATACAGAACACATTTAACTAGGTAGAATACAATAAAGTAAAGCTGATGAAAAAGGAAAAATAGTAAAACCTTCCCACCCGAAAAATAACTAAAATAAATGAATGAATCATAGTCAGAAATATCCGTCAAGCATTATATGTTCATACACAAAATAGCAATCTGTGTAGATACAATAACCGTGCTCTGTAGAGATACTTTTGAGCTGTGGGAGACAAACAGAAGGGCTGAGCAGAGGGGAAAATGGGCTCAGGCAGGGCTTGTGCGTCTGTGTGTGCGTATGTGCATGTGTGTTGATGGAGGTGTATGTCCTTGCACATCTATCCTGGTGAGAAACGTTTAAGTTGTAGAATGAGGCCTTCTGGCGCACTTTAATTGATCTTTTTTTACATTTCAGTTTTTGTATGAATAATGAAAAAAAAAAAAATAAATAAAAAAATAAAAATAAACAAAACAAACAAACAAACAAGAAGAAAACCAAGATACAACATGTAAGTAAGTGAGCTTTGTTGGTGCTGGCAGGCATATTTTTGATCTTTGGACAGAGTCAGACGAGCTGGTTGCCTTGTTTACATGAACTTATACTAAGTTAAGCCGATCGACTCCCAGGTCTAGCTCCATAGTTAAGCCACAGACATCATAGTATCAATCTTCTCATCTAACTCTTAGGTGTAAAAATTGAATATACAGATTCTCCAAAAAAAAAAAAAAAAAAACAGCAACATTTTTTCAATCTAATCATCTCCATGACAACTGGACATGACAAAATCTGATGAACTCGGTATGGTTAAAACATCCAGAAAAAGCTTCAGTAAAGCCATTCAAAGTATGGTCAAGCTTACTGGGATGGCTAGTTTCCAATACTTTCTTTCGAGAGAAGCAAAAGATCTAATATGGCTGATGGATTTCACTTTTCTCTTGAACTTTGTAACTCACTCTTATATAGTTTTTTGTAGGATAAATCTTCTCGCAACCCATCAGATTTATCTTGAAAAGAAAGTGTTTAAGATGGAGTTTAGGATCAGGGTTTAGGAAATAAATATCCTCAACTGTAAGTCCTCACAAGGATATAAGTACAACGGTGGTGAATCTGTGTTTGTGTAAGTGTGTGTGCGAGCAGAAAAAACTCACTTTTGGTGTGGGACAGGAGGCCGTAGAGAGGCGGGAGGTGGCCTGGGCGCGGGGCGACTCCGAGGGCGTGGTGCTGAGAGAGGCTGTATCCCTGGGCAACACCTGCACACCCCGCGAGATAATGGAGTCTGGGATCTGAGATCACACACACACACACACACACACACACGCACACACACACACACACATAAACACCAAACACACCATACACCCATATGCAGGCACGCACACACATGGTGATATTGAAGATCCAGGAAGATACACATTTATCCAGTACATTATCCAAATACTACAAACGTATGTATTAGTACAGACACACACTCACAAAGTCCAGAGGACAAATCTCTTATATGTGGCTGTGTGTCAAACTTAAATGATGAAAGACAAATTACTTCAAAATTATGGCGCGATGATGACAAATGATGATGTTAAGTTTTTGGGGTGCTGAGTCTTACCAACATCCGCCTGAAATTGGACAATGAGGTGGGATGTTACCCTGACAACAGAGCCTTAAAGCAGTTCCAGGCTGCAGACCGGGTAGGATGGGATGATGGGTATGATGTTACATGTGAGTGGACAGAGCAGACACACACACAGATGCATGTAGAAGCACATAGTTATTCTAGATGATATACAGAGATACATAACGAGGATATGTTGAAGGATAGGTTGTTTTTTTTTTTTTAGCCTCAAGATGTTCGTGCACTTATTTTCACATGTATTGATTAAAATGATCAGGAATCTTATTTTTTTAATCAGGGTTCATCAAATTTACTTTTACACAGCTTCCTCCTTCTGGGGAAGACGTAACGTAGACGTGAGAAATAAAGTCAACAAAATCCGAGAGAAAGCTTGATTCCTACTTCAGGTGCTGGTACAAATATGTAACAACGGACCAACAAGGCCACTCCCAGGTCTATAGCTCCTCCAAATGCCGCTGGGCAACGGAGCCTTTGTTCTCAGATTTCCAGAATTTCGGATGACACAGCTCACGTATCCATTGCAGCCCCTCAGTAAACCCATAATCCAATGTTCACCAGGCAAATGGTTAGGAGCATTCAGGTGGAAAAATGCTTTATGGTGCGATGCAATGAAAAAAAGCCACATCAAGGTATAAATAATGGAAGCAAGGCATCGTTCTTGTAAGCTGTCTGCGCATGTTAACCACGGGGCTTTATAGATACATGGAAGTTCTACTGATATATTTAAACATTAACCTGGTACACTGTTTAGCAACTTGGCCAAGTTTCCCATTGGTATTTACACTTTGTCAGCCATTTACGAACAAAGCGTGACTTAATAAATTTGACTTAATAAGTGGATGAGCAGCACCTGAATGCACCGTTACTTTTGGTCTCTCTGGGGCCAGACGGTCTCAAAGGCCCAAGTTTGACAGGTATGGAGCAGGACACAGCAATACAAAAATGTTTGACGGCGCACTTCCTGTTTTTTGAAAGACAGATTAATCCTAGATTTTGAGGGTGTAAATGGTTGCTCAGTTGGACAGTAGTTAACTACAGCAGGAAGCAGCAGAATAGGCATTTTATTAAGGTATGGCTTGAAAAACAGTGACTCTATCATTTAAATGTGCTACCTGTAGCATTTTTAAACATCTCTATATCATGATCAGAGTAATTGTAAACCTTTGGTATAAAAAGAGACAGCCTTTTTAGCAGCCTGGTTATGCTCAAGTACTGGCAAATAAAACCGTTAAATTCTTCAAACTACGATGACACATCTAACAAAATTACATCTTGCAATTCAAACATTTATGCTTTGTCTAATTTCAGCGTTATCAAAGAGTATTTCAACATTTAACCTACAGTTCTTCATGCTTAAATGTACTAACAGTCAGATCAAAAGAGAAATGTAATCTTTGTATTTAGTTTTTTTGTATAACAGGCCGATTTGTGAACGTGTGAACAATCTGATATTCATTCTGTATTCCCCTTTTGAGCAGGTCCCAAAACACAAATCGAGATAATGTCACTGGTCGACCCACACAGCTGAAACCAAAAGCCTCCATCAGATTGTCCCGTTCTATATCAGTAGGACGAACTGTACAATCGCTGCAGATGTAACTATCTCATTAAGAAAACATTTTCCATAAACACCAGTGTTGTTTGTCACACAAATATGTTAGTGTTGTTTGTTACCACCTTGTCTTCATTGAAGAAATGAACTGTAATGGAATTTTTCCCACTGTGACACCCTCAGCACCCTTTTCTTGCTTGGTGTTGTAAAGTAGTCCTACTTTCTCATCACATCCTGCTCATTTCCACATAAATTCCAGGGCAGAGGTGTACACTTTACAGTCTGTATAGTATTCACAGTTCATAGCAATTATACTCTTGCGTTGTTAAGTATTTTAGAAATTACTCATGGATGTAAATATACTGCATGTAGCACCTTCAACACATGCTTGTACTGCACGAATGTCGTGTGAACATGTAGAGATGACAGCTCGAAACGGATGGTCAGATCTAGGAAATCTGCAATTTTGTGTGACAACAAACCCTCCCCCTCCTCTCCTCCGTCCTGATACCTTGGCGGCGATGGATGCGGCGGTGATGTGGGAGGAGGAGCTGTCCTCGGTGGATGCCACGCCGCTGTCCTTCTTCTCCTCATCCTCCTCCTCGCACTGCACGCCCTTGTCCTCCGTCTGGCGGCGCGGCGAACTGTTGGGCGGCGGCGAGAGGGGGGGTGGTGGCGACGGCAAGTCCTCCAGCTCGTCTGCCGCCTCCTTTACCTTCACCACTGCATCCCGCAGAAGGTCGATGGCGTGCGGCAACGCCGGCAGGATGAACTGGAAGCACTCCTGGAAGGGGCGGTTGGAGCGGGGAGAGGAGTGCAGGGTGGGAGAGAACATCAGTGACAGAGATACAGTACGGGTGACGTGGACAAATGAGTTTTATTCTCCTGAACTGTCACTGAGTAATCAAGCCGATATCATACTCACCATCCTACCTTTCTGAGCGTCTGTCTTTGAGAGAAATACTGTTTTCTACTTTGCCAATTTTTCAATCAGAGTTAAGCCACTGTCACTGAAACTCGACACCTGCAGTTGTTTCTCAGTTAAAGCCTCACAGCCCCTCTCAAGCACACCACGCCTTATCCACCAAACATCTTAAAGCATGGCGTATGAGAGAGGAGTTGTGTGTGCAATCTCAAAGTTGGAGAGCATCACATTAAAAGCCTAAGAGGAAAGGGAGACATTATGCCCTTTGAGCTGCTGGAAGGCTTTTAATGTGAAACATCCGTGAAAAAAAAAAAAAAAAAGGCAAAAGGCGAACTAAAAAACTGGAAATAATTAGTGAGCAAAACATATTTAGCTCTAAGTGAAAAAAAAAGAGCAACAGATTATTGAGTACGACATGAATATGGACTGAATTAGCGCTGGTGAAATGTCGAATATCCTGAATTCATCAAGGCAACAAGTAAACATGGAGGAAGAAATGAGTTTCCATTCACAAGAAACAGCATTTAGATCAAGATAAAATGAGAAGAGTTCAGAAAATAGGGAAAAATCTTATTTCCTATTTGAGAATTCATGACATACTATTACTGCTGAGAATAAGGCAGTGTACTCATTTCTATGTAACTAATACGGTGTGTGACCCTGGTTGAGAAATTTCCTCCTCAACCTCAGCAGATCACAGCGCCTCCCTCTGGCCACACTTATACTAGCTTGTACTCCTTCCTCGCTCCCTCCATCTCTGTCTCCCTCTCCGGTGTCTCTCTGTGTGTCAGTGTGCCTGTGGGCTCCTCGGCTATGCTAAACGCTCCATTCTCCTCACTCCCAGGACAAGAGCTAATCTGTGAAATTATTTATCTTCCTGTGTATTTTAAGCATTGAGAAGATACATTATTAATCGCCCCCACGCTTTACAGTATCTGTGCTGGCTGCGAACCGGCTTTCGGAGCAACCTGTCTTCTCCATGTCCCTTTTCAATGCGCGCATATCACAGGCTGGATTAAATGTGACGATGTTAACCTTGATTTGTCTGAATTTAAAGCCCATGGATCCACACTAGGATGCGTGCCTGAGCGGAACAGCATCCCTCTGGCGCTGTGCAGGAAAAATATAAAAAGCAGATGAAAGAGGTTGAATGGGTTAACATCAGTAGTCAACCACGAGCCCGCCAGCCCTGCTGTGTAGCCGCAAGCTAACTGTTCCACCTCGTACCCCCACCTTCCACACACACACACACACACACACACACACACACACACACACACACACACACACACACACACACAATAGCCAAAACCTCTCAGCGCACAGTAGACTGTTTATGCCTCTTGCTGGTGTGTTTGAAACCCACTTCTGAGCATTTTGGAGAGACGTGGAGGGCCGGGTTGGTCAGGCTGAAAGTGGGGGGGATTGGACGAAATAAAAGAGTGAGGATGATGTCAAGAGCCCGGAGACATTCTTCCTTTCCCGTTTTTGTGCTTTCATTGCGTGCCGGGGAAATTTTTTAGGTGCATCAGGAGTGGGGTTTTTTTCCTGTTCTTATTCTCTCTTTTGTCCTGGAGGAGAGTAACTGTCAAGAACACCAAAGAACAGAATCCCTGGATATACTGCCAACAGATGAAAAACACAAGCAAGAGAGAGGGATGGGGGAAGAGGGGAAGGCGCTGCTGTTCTTAGAGGGGGGTTTGCAGGGGAAGACAAGAGAGGATGACAGACAGACAGAAAAAGAGACACGGACACAGAGGGTGAGAGAGACAGGAAAGAAGAAGAGTAGGAGTGAGACAGCAATACAGTGAGAGAGTTAGAAGAACCTGCAACGGAAAGACAGTGAGACAGACAAAAAAAGTGAAGAAGAAAGAAGGGGAAACCAGAGAAAAATAGAAACAGGGACTGTAAAAAATAACGGAGATTAGGAAAAAGACAAAAAGAAACAGCCAATACATTTTAGACATGTATCTTAGACAGGAGGACATGCTTCAATTTTAGATCACTACAGTTGCAAGAAACCAGAAATATCAAGCGCAAAGGTCCATCAGGGGACAATTTGGACGTTTTTATATTGACAACGTATTTGTGGACGTACTTGTGATAGTGTGTGTGGAGGGCTCAAACAAGGTTTAGGATATTATAACACATTGTTTCAGTTTCATATTTCAGTTCGTTTTTTGTTTTTTGTTTTTTCAAAATCATATTTTCCCCCACGGCCTAGTAGGAAACGTTCCATGGCCTGGTAAAGGTCTGCAGCTCAGTGATTGGTAACCACTAACTTTCATTAATCCTGTGACAAAAGTAATATATATTTTAAAGTGAAGGAGCGCAATAAAAGAGCATTTACAGAAAGCAGATATGGCCTATGGCAGCCTGAGATATACTGAACTGCGCTGTGCATTTACTTTTTGTCCCCAAATGGGAGATTTGTTCCCATAGTGTGTATATTGAAACATCAGAAACACACATAGTAACATCCCTTTATATATAAACTATATACAGGCACAAACATACATAAATAGATAAAAGGATTAAATAGTTGAATAGATGAGTTGTCAGCCAATAACAGATATTGTCCTAGACACTGAAACAAAGATCTGAACACAATTCCAGATGTGAATGTACACAGTGGGGGTAAAGATGATAAGTGATCACATATCACCAGGAGTCAACAGGGTGAAGCTGCAATCAGGGCTGTGGTTTTGCTGTTAGTGAAAAAATATCTGTCCCACTTGACAGAAATGTCACTGCCGTGTGTAGAAATGTCATCGCTGTGGGTACAAATGTCCTCCCCACAGGTAAATATCAGCACTGCAGGCGGTGGCATCATCACCAGCAGCTGAAATGTTCTGCGATGAAGGCTTCATCACATGAAAAAAAAAACGCAACCGTGACAGGGAGAGGTAGCAAAGTCATCAGTGACGGCCAGAGATGTCATCTTTGTGTCATTTTGTGGGGCAGAAATACCATCGCTGCTTGTAAAAACACTGGATCACCATGCCGGTTACTAGAGGCCTATGGAAGCGAGGACGTGCCACGAGTATAGCGGCCCTCTCTGGCTGACATGCTTTTGTGGACCATATGAATCAAAAACTATAAGTATTATTTCTATTACTAGTGTTGCTGCCTCTGCTGTTGTTATTCTTGTGATTTTTATTGTGAAAAAGCCTGACAAGCTCCTATTCATGGAGCCCAACATCATCGTCTTGCCCTAATGTTCCCGTGTAGACGACTCTGCCGCGTCAAAGAGTCTTTGTCCCTGTGAAGGGCTGATTTCAAAGCGACAGCCAGTCAACAGGCAAATCATTATGACTGAAACATCATGCAGACAAGTTCTTACACACTGCAACCCCTGTAACTATTTATTTCCTCATATCTTTTATAAAAGGTGGAAGTGACTGTAACACTACTATTCTGCTTTATTTAGCCTACATTATTGCCTGTTTGAAAAATTACATTTTACTAAAATATATCTTTAAAAGTTGGCCTTAACTTTTGCACTGAAACCAGATAATAAGCTGTTTGCACAGGCGACCGATGCGGCCATTTTTTACAGGAGGACAGTATCTCTGAGCTACACAGTTGAGGCGTGCAGTTTGAAGGCTATGGGTATTTACCAGGCAGGAAAGCTCTAAAGGAATACAATTCTGAGAGGCATTATGGGAAATTTAGGATACAGGGTTGTCTGAAGGTTACCCACGACAAAAAGTCAGAGTATCTCCTCCTGTGCTGTTTCGATTTTGACCATTCTTTTTAAATCTCTCTCTCTCGCGTGAGTCCTGAAAAAGTACAATTCTAAATCGCTGAACTACCCCTTTAAATATGTCTGTCACGTCAAAACAACCTCTGAATATAAAGGAGCCAGTGTTCCCTCCTTACATTTGTCCATTAAAAAAACTCATAAAGTCATGGAACACTTAAAACTGTCATTCAAAGTCATGATGTTCGTAGATCAGTGAGGAAGGTTTCATTGGGGATTTTCCAGACTGCTACTTCTGAGGCTAAAATCATATCCTCACTTCCGTCATTTCTGACAACCCCCCCCACAATGAGGACAAAATGCAAACAACAAGATCACAACGTTAGATGTTTAAGGTATAGTAAATACAAGGGTGTCACTATCCAAATGCAGTAGGCGGCTATACTCGGTATTTCATCTGCAGTCTAAATGAGGCCAAAGAGATTAAATGAGCAGCTACAAGATGCATAGCTGACAATGTGACATAAGGGGCTTCATCTGGCTGGCTCGGCTGGACTTCCCTGTTATCTTTATGACAGGAGATAATCGTAATAAAAGCCTGCATGGGCTGCTTGTGCCGTTAACTTTAACTGGGGGTTGATGAGGGAGACACTAATATGGCAGCAGATGGGGGAGAGATGGCGTAATTGATTAGAAGAAATACTAAAATCGATCAGGAGAAGCGGGCGCGTAACGAGACAGAGACAGATGTGCAGGTCAGCACAGCAGAGAGGGAGACAGATGGAGGTGGAGGAAGACACAGCAGTGGGTGCGCACGCACACACACACACACACACACACACACGCATATATACAGGTTTACACTTCCACGTAATGTAAACACAAACCCACACATGTAATGTACATCTAAACCTTTGTACATAGAGATACATCAAAAACACAGAAACACAGAAACGTACAAATGTACCACGGCTCCGCAAACAAGACACACACAGATCTATATGGACACACAACATCAATTAATCATTCAAATGAGTGCACACAGAGACACACACAAAGTCATACTCCTCCAAATCCATGTTCACATGCTGCTTACACATACACACACAGATAACGACACACTTACAGATCACAAACAATGTGTAGGAAGAGTCTAAAGTGAAGTCACGTTACTAGCACAATGCTAGGCCAATGCTGTCCATACAATCAGATCATAGCATTCGAAAAGGGCTCACTTGCTGGTATGTATCCACGTTTTTTTGTTTTGTATACAGAGGATGTTCCTTTACATGGAACCAAAAGTGCATCGTTGACTTTTTTCCCATATTTTGTATCAAAGTTTTGTGTCCACTTCCTGTAATGACTGCAAATATGTAGCACTTTCATCCAGAGCATGTTACAATATGCCCCTGATTCACCCGTTCACATCAGGCGTCAGGCATCGAACCCCCAACACTGGTCAGGTGAATCTCTTTACCCTTAAGGTTGCACTGCGGGCGTAACATCCACAGGAGAGAAAGCTGTTGTTACAGCAGTTTGCAGCGTTTCCTACCTGGGAGCCTTTCTTGCTTCCTGGTAAGTTAATGATGAGTGTTTTCCCTCGGATACCACACACAGGTCTGCAACACGCAATCACAGAGGAAGGTTTAAATGAAAGCAGCCGAAAAAAATCGCAGCAGTGCAACAAGTGCGCTTTACTTTGAGGATACAGAAATGCATGCATGAATTCCTGCCTGTTTTTGTCTCATTGAGGTCTAGATGTCAATGTCTTAATAAGGACTGAATCAAAAGTAAAGCATGTCTTTTAGTTGTGTTGTATGCCAGACTGTGTGCCTGACCTGGAGAGCATGCCTAGTGGTGTGACGTTGAGGGATCCCATCAGCATTGCCAGAGACATCCCTGGAGCCTCGCGCTCTATCACCTCCTTAGTGGCCTGGAGAAAGGAGAGAGGAAGTCCAGCATCGAGTTATAAAGTGAATGCGACGACGGAAGTAATATGCTTTGAAAACTGTATCTCTGTCGTGCATTTATGCGGGAGAGAACGTAAAGGGCAAAGAAATTTAGAGGTGGTATTGTGAAAAAAAGACGGCAACAATAGAAGTAGACAGTGGAATGTTTAAGTCCTCAACTAAAAACATTACAAGGAATGAAAAGTTAAAAATAAAAAAATATATATATTGTAGTCGTCATGTAGATAAGCAGGAATTACTGATAACATTACTGATAATAGTCTCATACTTCTACAACAACCTCCTGAATGCACGCCTTGACTCAGAAGACCAGGACTGCCCCTCAAATATCGATTTACAATCCCTCTCGCACAAATTCAAATCTCTGCTGTCTGAAGGCTGAAAAATCCTTATCTGACCTGTCTCTTCCCCATACACCCGACGCAATCCTTGAAATCAATTGTGTCTTTTAATTGCACAGATTGACCAAGAAAAACACTTTAAATGATGAATGAGTTTGTCCTACAGCCTGGGCTTTCATATTTCGTGCACAATTTATGTACTGGCATGATTTGGATTTGGAAGTGAGATTTCATTACACACAAACCAGCAGGGATACAAGTGGTTTCCAGAGATGGTGGTGTTGTCAGTTTCACTATCCTTGCAGAGATATGTGCAATATATGTTTAAAATATGTGTTTTACGTTTCAAATTTGTTTGTGTGTGATTGCGTATACGTCGTGGGACTGCAGTTGATGCGGCATGTTCCTGACAGATAGATAGCGGAGAACATAGCGCCTTCTCCTCCAGCTGTGTGTTGGGTGCCCTTGAGTTGAGTGACACTTCAAACGCACCATTAGCGAGGGAGAGGGGAGAGAAAAGACTTCAAAGGAGAGGAGCCACTGATGAGCATCGTGGGCTTGGACTCAGGAGAGGAGCGGGAGGGAGGGAAGGGGGATGAGGAGAAGGGAGAGAGTGTGGGCGGGACCGAGGAGGGGTGGGATAAAAAACAAGAGAGAAGGCGGGGGAGAGAGAGGGAGGGGTGAGGCTGGATTTATACCTCATCGTACATCATATAAAGTCATTGATTGGAAGAAGAGGGAGATGAGTTTGTTCAGGTTCACATTCAGACTGAATGCGCAAGATATATGATTTGGGAAATATGTTTAGGAAACATGGGTGAGGTTTAGTCTTAATCACACGTGTAGATTGAGAACGAGTGGGTGTATCGCAAGGGCAGGAGAAGGGCTCATAGAATATGAGAGTATCATTCTTCCAGGTCAATCTTCCCAGTGTCTTTTCACATGTAACAGTTTCCATCATTTGCTCCCTCCAAACTTTCAGAGCAGGAGTTTGAGGCTACTTCCAACATGTACAAAATCAACCCAGCACAGATTATTTAGCCATGTTATTCGTACTTTAAATTCAAATTTACTCAACTGTGGCGCCACAGTTTTTTCGATCCGTGCCTGGATTAAATGTATGCCACTGAAAATTCCAAATGTATCCATGTTGGTTTGTATGTAATGATATCCCAGCTGGCAAATAATGCAAGCACACATCGCATATAAAACTTAATGATCAACTGGTCTCTACAGGAAATCCCAAGTCGTAAAATCATTTGACATTAAATTGTTTAATTGCACAGGCTGACCAAGACAAAGGTGTATTCTCATATTGATTTCAAAGATGAAATCAATCTTGATTGCTAATGGGGGGTATGGATGGGGGAGGAGACAGATCAGATAAGGATCTTTCAGCCTTCCAACAGTTGAGACATGGTGTGTTAATGGATGCAATGTAAAATACAGCAACATGTAGCGCTTACTGTGACAGAAAAATAAGGCAATTGAAGTTAAAGCGACTTTCATATTTTCCACATGATAGGATAATAAAAATATAAATATTCAATTAGGGAAAAGACGTGGAGCGTAATCTGGTACTTCTGTCCTGCTTTCCGTTAGACAGAAAACAGTCATCTCTGTCCTGTACAGCCCTCAAACAAACAGAGACAGACGGACAGATATCGCTGTCTCCAGCATACAGGGTTGAATCAGATAGCAGGTATTATCAGTGACTACAGTGTGTACGTGCGTTCCCCCTTCCAGGAAGGTGGCTGCTGTCTACCATGATTGATGAGGACCATTGATACTGCTGAGAGCCACAGCTCATCCCCTGCCAAATTGCTTGTGTGTGCGTGTTTGTGTGTGTGTGTGTGTGTGTGTGTGTGTGTGTGTGTGTGTGTGTGTGTGTGTTCGTGTGTGTGTGTTCGTGTGTGTGAGTGAGGTTGGTTGAGTACATGTAACAGAAGTGGAGCAGTGTAAATCCAAAAAAAGGTTCTAATTTTTTAATATGTTATATGATTAACAATGGTGTGTGATAAGACCGGTAAAGGAAAGACTAAATGTGTGTTCTTTCATGCATACGCAGTGATGGGTAAAGTCTTCACACACTTAAAAACGTTCCATTTTACTTTGTCTGAAATAAAACCACTTGTATCTAATGTGGTAACCAGCAATATCAAGGAAAAAAAAAGGCACATTGAACGACCGTGTGAAGCCTCTGATGACAATTCATTTGTTTCACGTAACTGTTAAATAAAAATGTTCACGTTAATACACCCTAGATTTTTCCCTCTTACTGGAACAAGTGTACACAACCCGTATAATCTGGGGTTGAAATGTGAAATACAAAAAAAGGAAAAAGAAAGAAAAAACAAACAAACAACAACAACAAAAAACGCATCCACACTGAGACTTGCCACCAATTATCTCTGATTTGCTTGCAACACAATCCCATATTTTTTTTTCAAACAAGTGAGTTAATAAGGCTCTAACTTCTGCCTCTTCTTCCCCTTGTGACCGTGGGGAAAATTGCAGTGTGTGTTGATCAGTGCTACAACACACATGTGTAATCAGCAAAAATATACTGAGGTTCTCTGACTAAAGCAGAGAAAGCAACAGGAGGATTCTACTATACCTTTCTACAGTCTTTCCCTCTAAGACACACAGAAGTCACCTACATATTATTTTAGCTGTCATCATACTTCTACTGTAGTGGTTTAACTTCCCTTATATGACCTCTTGGCAAAATAGTGTCCATAAGTTGTCCTCGTTCATTCTTATGTAACCTGTTGCTAGATTTATTTAAATACAACTCTCAAACTTAAATACAACTCTCAAAGACAAGCTTTTTTTTTAAAATTTGTCATTATGAAGTATTTTTTTTTATTTTCACACTGTAATAGCAACAGAATAATGACACCATCTGCGTTTAGGCCGGTTCCCTACAAGCCTCACTTTCACCATGCAATTCTGCCTGCCACCGGGCATGGAATCCCCCGCGACACTGTGTCTGCCATTGCACAACCAAAACAGGAAGAGGATAGCTTTTTTCGTTTTCCCCCGTAGCTATCGTTAGCTTTCCCCAGGTAGCAGAAATGGCAGACAGTGGAACGACCGGAGTAACTGTGGAAAGTCGACATGGCGAAAGAAAGAGAGCCCCGCTGTCAGAGGAGGCAAAGAGGGCGAAGAGGGCGAGTGATGGAAACTGAGGTAAAACAAGAGTGACCCTCAGACGGGCATTCGCTCGACGGAAAGAGCTCCAGGGCTCGAGAGGGTTCAAAACTGACATTAAGTTTTAATTATTTCTTCTACATCTGTATGAAACAAAACCTGCCTACTTATAATACACCTGGGTGTTTTACTTTGCCTGTATCATGGCTTGTCCTGTTTTTTTTGGTATTTGCTGGGCTCTCAGGAGAATGGAAAGTGATCGGGTCTTTGTGACGGTGGCGCCAGCAGTAATACCACTTGGAAACGCTGGGGGGGAAAAGGTGTTTCCACTTTAATTTGGAAATACAAAAAACACAAGAATGCGACTTAGAAGCATTTTCATGAGCTGGTTTAAAGAAAATAGAAAGAACTGAACATGAATAAAACACATTCTGTAAGAAAGAAAAATCTGGTTGTGCTTTTTATGTTGATGAGTATTTAGTCAGTTACTTCCACCCAAAACCTAAACATAGAAATGCACTGCACACTTTTCTGCAATAGGTCCTTCATGTGTTGGAACAATACAGTGTATATTATGGAGAACACATTTCAAAATGCCCACAGTCACATATTTATTGTTCGCTGTCACACTGTCACTGAGCTACTTCATTTCCTTTTATCAGAAAAAAACAAGACAAAAAAGGTGAAACACAAAATCTGCCTTTGACATGGTCACTTTATGGATAGATTCGTGATTGAAACGTTCTGATGAGAAACATGTAAACCCACCTCTGGTGTGACGTCTCTCGGGGCGAAGCCTGTGCCTCCGGTGGTTAGGATGAGGTTAAGTTCCTTTTCATCACACCAATCCACCAGAGTCTCCTGTTGGTTCACACACACACACACACACACACACGCACACACAAATGAATACGTGGTTAATTCTAATTCTGAAGATCATCGCTACAGATAAAATGAAAGAAAGACAGACACATAATGTACATAGATACAGAGAGATAAATAGGCAGATTGATACATTACATACCTTGATTTCATCGATCTCATCTGGCACTATCTTATAGGCCGCGATCATACCCCCCAACCTGAGAAGGGACGGGAGTTGTTAGATCACACATACAGTCATCCGCGTGTTAGATTCTAGTCAACATACTTTATGGATCCCCTGCAAGAATTGTGGCCCATCTCTATCTCTCTGAGGGGATAAAGCCAAAAATACCCCTTTAAAGAAGAGATTGATCCCGGACATGCACGCCAAAGCTCGTAAATATGGTCTTTTTTGGAATGCAATCTCCTCTGCCCTCCAGCCGCTCTGGTCTCGAAACCAAGACTTTTAAAGAAACCCCACACCTTTATTACATATTTAAGAAAATGCAGGCCTGTGAGGACAATGATGGAGAGAATAGAGGACAGAGGACAGGGACTAATGATGCACTATAAGTGTGAGAGAAATAGAGGAAATAAAGACGGTCAAATGAAACCAAAAAAGTGTCAGGAAGGAGTGAGAGACACTGAAACATAACAGCAGAAAAGGGGGAGAGAGAGAATGCCCTTGAACATCCCCTCCCGAAAGGATTTTCCACAGGATGGCCCACTGAAGAGGGAGCTCTGACAAGGACAGAGCTGCTGCTGCTGCTGCTGATGCTGCTGCTGCCGCCGCTGATCAGCGAACCATGGCGACCTCCTGTGGCCAGTCTGAGTACGACGCTCCAAAAACAACAACCCCAGGCTCAAGGTGAAGGCTCTACACAGACACCCCTTATGTAACCCTTTTCTTTTTTTAAGGAGTGCTATTTTTGGGAGATTACTGCATCATGTTTCCCCCTCGCGTCAACCATTTAAGTACCCTCCCTCAGACAAATACCCATGAACTCCACGAACACTAAAGCATCCGCTCTTTTTCTGCCTTTCAGACGCTTTTACACACACGGTGACGATAACTCTTCAAACACTGAGTTACAAAGAGTAAATTCTGCACCCTGGAAATATCATTCCCCAAAATCCATCACCTCTGCTCAGTTTGCAAACCGTGCGAGGGAGCAGCAGAGAGACGCGCTAAGCAAGACAACACCAAAACACTGCAGCAAGCGAGCATGGAGATGAAGCCCAAGACTCAGAGGGAAGCTGTCTGGTTCTGACAAAAGAGGCAGAGAAGTCAGAAAGAATCATTTAAGAGGAACTTTTTCATGAAACACTGCACATGTAGGGCTACTCAGAGCATCCACTAACTTGTGCAGCCATAGAGGCAACATCTAAACACACACACACACACGCACACGCACACGCACGCACACACACACACACACACACACACACGCACACGCTCCCCTTCTGACATTCCTGTGATGGCACGAGTGATTTACTTCTCTTGATGTGTTTGGGAGGGAGGGGTTTTTTGGCATCTCTGAATGTGTCTGTGTGCGTGTATGTGAGTGTGTGTTTTACATGTGTTCATGCATGTGCATTCGTCTGTTTGCGTGTGTGTCTGTGTTACACCTCGGGAGAGTAAAGGAGCTGTCAGGACAAATCACCTCTCTCCCTCTCCTGGGGTTTTTATGCCTCTCTGTTTCAGCCCAAATGAAAATATGCTCAACACAAATAACTAGGGTTCCTTCCCACCGTTTCCTAGGCAACCCCTCCTGTCTGAAGCCTCTAGTTGCTGTGTTGTTCATCGTCAGAGAGTGTGTGAGAGTTTGTGCTTGCCAGCGAATGTTTGTGTTTGTGTTTTTTTTTTTTTTGGTAACCTTCGGGGATGCCATTTCGGTGCGAATGGAGCAATATGTTGTTGACTGGACATTTTTGAGTGTGTGTAGGCAAGTGTAGTCGTATGTTCGTGACATATCTTTAAGGTATCGTGTGACGTGCACATACACGCACATGTTTACAGACATACATTAGATGTGAATGCATGCTTATACAGTGTATAACACCTACAGTATTTATATATGTGACCGTGTACATACATGTGCATGGAAGTGTAAAGTAAGCTTTGTGTACACCACATGCAGAGTGCACAGATACTGACACATAACTCTCATGTCTTGTCAGTCACTACAGGTGGTTTTACATATGCAGCTCAACAAATGTAAAGCATGTGTTTGGAGTTTTGGGTGTTTTGCAATACACGCTACATGTGGGCTATGTATGCATTTCTATTTTATGTTTACATATGAATGTATATGTATTTATCTTTATGGACATATATATGTTCCTGTATTTACAGTATGTATGTACCATATGTGTCATTGTACGTATACTGTATGTACTGTGTGTGTTTTCCTCCTTATGTATAAGCATGTTCACACATTCTGTATGTGTATATACATAGCAGAGAGGTGTTTCTGTTATTTAGCCTACCCCAATTGATATAAATGGGGTGGAAAAAAAAACCATAGAAACACGTGTCAGTATAACGCAGCACGGTTCAACACAGTTCATCAACACCTCTGTGAAACAGTTTCGACAAAAAAAACGGAACATTCTAACTTTCACGAAGGGAGGATTCAGGACTGATGTATTAGTCTGCATTAGTTTTAGCTAGTTCCACCTAATAAACTGGCAACAAACATGGATGACATCAATCCACCTCTATCTCGTTCCCCATTTAACTATCAGCTGGGTAATAGAATGGTGAAAATGGTACCAAAAAAAAGAAAAAAAAGAGAGAAGGAACAGATGAAACAACAACTCTTTAACTGACACATTCCCTAGTACGACATGAAAAAGGTTAAGTTAGCTGCTCCGAGCAGCTGCTAATGCAGGTTCGTTGCTGACTGCTAAAAATGACGTCGCCAGGACAGAGATGTCAGTCTCTACTTGATTGGCTGGGACAAAACATGACAAAGAAACCATTTCCTAAACAGAACTCTAACGTGAACATGATGTCACCCTAAATAAATGAAGTGAAATGAATTGGCAATTCAGTCTGATGTGTTATTAGGCATTTGTATCTAGTTTGTATATATAGAATATGGGCATATACGTGTATGTGTTCACATTCATATACTGTATAAGCACAAAGGATCTGCAGTATCTGCGTAAATATATCTATCTGTGTAAATATATCTGAGTGTACGTGCATATCTGTGCCCACGTGTTTATTTGTGCAAGTATGTGTGTGCCCATGCATGCATATACGGTGTGTGTGTGTACGTATAGAAGTTACACACTATAATGAGTATGTGCATAAATGTGTGTTTCAGCATGACTGGCTTCTCTGCAAATAGAGTGCTTGGATGTATTTTGGGTGGGTGTGCTCTGAATTGGGGGAAGCCTATTAGAAGGGAAAGGGCATGCAACATTTTAATCTCAAACACCCATCTATGTCTCTTCTACTGCGGGGGGGGGGCATATAAAGCTCCTCTTGAAACTGCAGGCTGAAGGTAGTCAGCCCGGAACAAAGGCTTTTTGCTCGAGGTGTGGACAACTACTGATGCTGGCGGAGGAAGGAATGGAAGGGAAAAGAGTGGGACAGGCAGAGGGAGGTGGAGGAGGGTGTGTGTGTGTGTGTGTGGGGGGGGGCATGGCAGTAGTTTTGGCCTGAAAACCTGGACTCCACAGCCAAACCTTTCTATGAATAAAAGACGAGCACAGAGAAGAGGATAAAGAGAGAAAGACAGAATGAGACAGAGTGGCAAGGAGTGAAAAGAGCAAGAAAAAAAGAAGAAAGGAGACAGAGAGGCACATGAAAGACGAGCACAGAGAAGAGGATAAAGAGAGAAAGACAGAATGAGACAGAGTGGCAAGGAGTGAAAAGAGCAAGAAAAAGGAAGGATAGACTGTCAGAGGCACTGAGAGAGCACAGAGAAGAGGGATAAAGAGAAAAAGACAGATGAGACAGAGAGTGGCAGAAAAAAAAAGAAGAAAAAAAAGGGAAGGATAGACTGTCAGAGTGCACACATATGAGTGTGTGTGTGTGTGTGTGTGTGTGTGTGTGTGTGTGCGCATGTCAGCCAGCTGCAAATCTCAGTGGTTGTGGGACACTTCCAAGATGAGTCCCATCTGCCCGTGTAATTTCATTAATAATACAAGCTCTTTGTACAGGGCACTCAATCTCACTCTCCTTCTTTCTCTTGCTGTCTTGCACACACACACTCCAACCAGGGAGGAGACAAGAGCCTTGGCCATCTCCACACTCCCAGTAGTAGCATGGAGTTGAGCACATTACAGCTGAGTTGTCGGTTCGTCCATACGTAGGAAAGCTCTCAAGGGGTCACCTCTCAACATGTTAGCTGACAGACGGAAGGATGGAGGACGGGAGGTGGAGGAGGAGGAGGAGGAGGAGGGGGAGGAGGAGTGGACTAACCCACCTCTTCAAACCCCATACCGTGATGAGAGCTCTGAGTGCTCAGCAAGTGGTTCCACTCCCATGATTCCACTCACAGCCGCTAAACAACACACACAAAGCCTCAGAAACACAGGCACACACAATCACAAACACACGCACACACACACACACGCACACCCACACTATAAAATATTCTGCAGACCACTCTACCCCACAAACGTTTATTGTTTATTTACAGAATAAATGTCATTCTGATTCAGAATTCAGCCATTGCTGACAGTCTCTCCCTCTCTCATTTCATTTTCTAGACCATCCCAGCTACACCACATATCTGACAAACTTCATACATTTAAATAACAAAGTCAACATCTGTGGCAAAACAAGCACTGCTACTATTCGTGTTTCAATTACTTGCATTGTAAACTAAAACTTTGCTCAGGTCTGCCGGTAGAACCTCAGAATCAGCGAGACTCTACTGTCACACATCTGAGTCACATAGTTACCACAAATATATTTGCTTTTATTTGCAGGGACTTCCAGAAGGTGGATATTAACATAGAAATCCAATCTTTGCTTTGAGTGACTCTACTGTCAGCCTGTATTTTTGTTTCACAGATCCTTATATGTACTGTATGTATAACATATGTGTAAATGAATCTTAAACACCACATCTTCATCTGAACTGAGTGTACTGAAGCATCACTCACTGTGTTTACATGCACAAAATATTCAGTATTTTGCCCTTAATCCAAAAAAGGCAATATATGTTTGTTTTTACGCCAAAAATATCCAGTCTTGCAGTGCAATATCCATTTGTCGTGACCACAGCATTATTACACTGTTTATGGTTATGTTTATGCACTCATAGCACTTGGTTAAGGTTAGGGAAGGATCATGGTCTGAAAAAGTTCACAGTTACTTCAGACACGTGTTTATTTACATTTAACCAAACCCACGATCTTTACCTAACCTTAACCAAAGTGCATTTGTTGCCTAACCCCGGACTCCCATCTATGGTTACCCTAACCAAAACATAATCGGGAGAACGGTTTAGTAGTATATGAACATCATTTCTAGGGTACAGGGGGGCACTGTCTTATAATTATAATGCAATAACTCTTGTTGTAGATACAGTAGGTGGTTTCTGAACTATTAACCTCATAAACTGCTCAGTTCAAAATTGTAGACCTAAACAGAATGAAACCCTTCAAACAGCAACAAAATAAGCTTACTACAGAACTGAAGACAGTCAGACACAACGCTGTATATCTGTATTAGCTGGTTTTTTGGCCAATTGGGGGCCGTGGAAATAGTCAGTAAACACAACACTGAAATATAATCACTTTTTAAGTTGATATAAGCAAACTCTCTTATTTGCACATCCAAAAGATATGCAGGAGAAGTTAGCAATGGAGTGGAGTGGTATTTGTGTCCACCTGATGAATGTAAGTCCATCACTCACTCTCCTTTTCGCTCTGCTTTGGTCTTTACCAACTCCTGGCTCTTTATCTGTTAAATGTTCCACTATGTTCACCCACTAGTTGCTAACTGTGTCTGCGTGCAGTTAGGTGCTGGGCACGTCGTGTTTCTTCAGTGAAAAAGTGGTGACAGTGAACCAAAAAAGTAAAGTTGGGGCCAACAAAGTTGAAAAATGCTGGAATGCTCCACAGAGCTGAGGGGAACTGCAGAATCGGTGATTATTCTCTTTGAATTAGTCACTTCGGATGACCCTTTCACATTGCACATAGACATTTGATCCATTATTAATATACAAATATTGATTACAGCACCTTTAAGAATACGACTGAAAGCATTTACTGATATGCATTTAGATGGTTAGGTGATTGCTTAACTTAGCATTAAACATTATCTGAATATTTTCAAGAAAGTTGATCAAAGTAAGATTTATGGTTATTATAGTGCTTATCGATCCAACCTTTAACACTACAGGGTGTGTGTGTGTGTGTGTGTATCTTTGTCCCCCTGACTGTCTCCTCACCGTGAAACTGGGCCCACTGTCAACCATCTGATTGGGTTCTAGCTTTTGTTTGACATGACCATTTGTAAAATTGACAAAGGTTGTTACAACACAAGTTGCTGGAGGGCAGAGACACGGAGCTGGTCCAACAGCCCAGGGGAGAGAGGCTTGCTCAACCCGTCCAGAACATAAACACATACACAGATACACACACCCACGACATACAAAAACATATGAGTCTAAGTAAAAAGTGCTCGCTCATGCTGGAAAGGTAAGGATGCAAACAAAAAACTACTACTTCACACAGCCAGGAACACGAATTTTTACACACACCACACCTCTGCCTCATCTGTGTGTCCTTGAGTCTGGGTATCATTTATTTGACCCCCCTCTGTTACTCTCCCCCTTTTTCTTTGGCCACATATCATTTTTGTCTCCACCTGACACACCTCTGGATGCTCCTGAATGCCAAACTGGGCAGACTGATTGATTGCATGTGCCAATGTGTGTGTGTTTGTGTGCCTGGGAGATGCTATGATTACAGTTTATATTATGTGTCCTGCAGTGGCCCCATAGTCCCTCCCTCCTTTTTCTCTCTCTCTCTCTCTCTCTGTGTCTCTGCCTATGTGTCTCTGTCACAGCAGCAGTGGCACATTGAGGGCACAGCGTTCCAGCTGGTCAACATGATGGAGTCGCTGACTTGTGGTGTGGCGTGGATTAACATGGCATGGAGGATCTCAGGCCAGAGGAGGTCAGCCAGAGCCCGTCTGCATCAGCTACCATCACTGCAACACAGCAGAGCAGATAGGGACGCTAACACTGACTGCCTGTCCTAGCGTCCAGTTTCAGTGTTTAACAGCACAGTGTTTAATCCAAGCCTGACCCTATCAGCTCACTGGTACACAGCACATTCATCCACGGTGCCTTTTTAGCAGAATGAGTGGACCACGGAGCCCCTAACTCTTCATTCACACCGAACAGCAACATCAGCAATCACTGAAAGTCCATTC
This sequence comes from Xiphias gladius, assembly GCF_016859285.1. Classification (NCBI taxonomy): domain Eukaryota; kingdom Metazoa; phylum Chordata; class Actinopteri; order Istiophoriformes; family Xiphiidae; genus Xiphias; species Xiphias gladius. Next base: position 8,665,955 of record NC_053403.1, on the reverse strand, counting down.
ATTTCCTACAGAGCTCGACAACAAGGAAGCCTAGCCATCAAAACTTACATCAGCAGACTTGCCAGCCAAAATAAGTAGGCCACAACTTAACCTTTTATCGACTGTCAGCAGCCAATCGCATTTCCTTTCCTTACGTGATTCTATTCCATGAACATTAGCTCCTTCTTGAAAGTGCAAAATTGATGATCTCTTGATTACAGCCATTGGAAACGTCAGGAGTTTCCCTTAACTTTTAAAGTTGCGTCATAACATTGGAATTCAAAGCCCCTTAGGATGCCGTGAATGCAGACCTTGCCTTGATTCGTATCCAAATAACCAATTATATTAATCCATGTCTTATATTTTTCGGGTCAGTTTTTAACCTTTAAATCTAAATGATGGTGGAGATCAGGCTCTACGGTATTGTGAGAATTATTGACAAACTTGCACGTGCAAGTCCTTGATTTTCCTCCAAGGAGCGACACATTCTCAGCTTTTCTCCGACATGATCGTTTTTTTATCGAAAATTCACAAAATAAAATCTCCAGCCATGTCAAGTTTTTTCGTTGAACACTTGATATCAATAGCATCCTTCTTTTTTCTAACCACTTTTACTATTAGATAGTAAACAGGTTTTCAATTAACCGTGCAAACAGTTCAACAGTTCAATTACATGTGTGTAAAAAAAATGCAATAATGTAATAATGTAATTCACAAGCTTCCATATCTATTCAAATGGAGGCTGGTCTGTTTCGGCTCTTATAAAATAAATGACAGTGGACTTTCCTGCTTGGTTTTCAACATTTAAACATCTACTGTGTGTCAGTTCTTTAAGGCAATGTTCAAAATGAATTATCAAGTCGTTCAAATCTTTCTAGTGGCAAAACCCTACAGGTAATAGGAGGATTTCATGCTCTCAATAGTAAATGACAACAAAGCAAACCAACATCAAACAATGATCCAATGTGACACCCATGACATGGACAAACCCCCTCACACTCGCTCTCTGTGTCACAGATAGACTTGACACATACGTTAAACATCAGCCTCAAAATAAACATACCGTACAGGACATGACAAGCATGGATCAGTCCGGGGTCCCGCAGCAGGGGACTGCTGACACTCCGGTGATATTGATTGGTGTAATACTGTGACAGGGGAGCAGGGGAGCTCCAGCAAATCAATGGCTCCAAAGAGAAAGGTTTGGATGGCTAGAGAAGCGTGTCTGAGGTTGCGTGTTGGGGTCACAGTTTGCAATGTTTCAGTCACAGGCTGAGATGGCATTTTGAAAGGCGATGTATGATACGTGCAATGATATAAAAAGATTGTAACTGATCAGTGCACAAACAATGTTTTAATGTGTCTGTTTGGAAATACAGTACACTTAACATTCAGTTGTGATGGAGATAATCGTTTTCCCTGTTCGTTTTTCATGCACTTTTGTCACTGATCACATCCCTGTTAATAAAAACAATGGTTGCTTTCAACTCCTTTAGCTTCTTTGAGCAAATAATGACTTCTTGCCGCTACCAAGAGTCATCCTTAAACAGAAGAGTGCCGCAGCTCTTTTGTTGTTGCCATGCATGCTGGGAATTTCTCTCCACAGGGCGACACCGAGCCCCGACATGTTGTGTTGAAGAGGTATTTTTAGTTTCTTAGTTACGCTCTAGCACAAAAAGAAGACGGCTTCCACGCAGAAGCACAAACAGAGATGCATACATGCAGAGAGCCTGTGCTTTTTTTTTGTGTGTGGTAGATTTAAGGTAAATCAAAGGACTTTGCTCTGGATTAAACACTTGTGTGCCTGAAGATACAGTGTTGTCGAACGTTTTCATTTCTGCCCGTAGGTTGAATTGTCTTGTAAAAGGCCAATACTCACAGGGAGGGATCGTGTACAAGATCTTTGAGGTTGACGCCACTGCGGTCCTCCGCAAGGTTTCGAAAACAGCTGTCACTCACTGGAAGGACAGAGACAGAGACACGCAAAAGAAAATAAAGTTAGCGCACAAATTCATAAGCGATCTAAAAAGAAATACATGAGGGGTTTCAATACAAATTGCTATTGTTACATCACAAGCATTTTCCAAAAGGTAAATGATTCTTTCTAATGAATGCAAGTAACAACAAGAGAAACGGTATCATGCTATTGAGAAAACTGAAATCTTTTAGCTTCCAAAAAAAAAAAATCGAAGAATGACTTTTTTCTAATTTTCTAAATTGTGTTGTGGTTAGCAACATATGATTACTCAAGCTGGAAGACTGGAGTGATGTTCCAATGATGAAAATAACGAAATACACCAAAATTATCCTCGTTTGAAGTGATGATGAAAACTAGAGGAACAACATCCAAGGAGCTCTACTCCAAAATCATCTCTGAATGGATCCGTGCTGCCTTGGGAACATTTCTGAATTCATTCTTACATTTTACTCCATATTTCACACCTGTGACTTTGACGAAAAAAACCAAAACAAAACAGTATCTACAGGGCCCGTCCATTATGTCTCAATTAGGGAGAATAGAAAGCTCTCATTTGTAACAGCTCCACTTGCCAGTTTCAATTGATACAATGCAGGTGTGCCTGAATATAAAAATGATGACTGGTGTAACTGCTACAGTGTCTTCTGCATCATGTTTTCAACATTAGAAATATAACACTGATACCACCCAACCCCCACCCTCACCCTGCACACCTTTCGATCACACTGATCACTATGTGAAGCCACGCCTTCATCATCTCCAACCTCTCCTTATAAAAACCACGGCGGCCCCTCAACTGCAGAGCAGGTGCGAGCCACATGAGTCATCGTGGTGATCGCAGACAGATAGAGTGACGGATAGAGTGAGACGGGGAGGAAGACGAAGACATGGGGAGGGGAAAATGGAAAAAAAAAACAGAGTGAGAGGAGACGGAAAGAGACAGACGAGGAGGATGAAGAGAGGGACAAGGTGTTTTGTGATCTGATGGGGCCAAATGTGAATGGACATGCTTGTGCTTTAAAACGGATGCAAAACCAAGCACCGGAGGGTGGTGCAGTTCATTTAATCCAAAAAACTTGATGCGCTAGTTGTAGACAAGATTGCAAATGTCATGATGTTACTCCAATGAAGTGCCATGATCCATGAACGAGAGGAGGGGTGGAGGGATCGGGAGAGTAGATGGGTAAAGCAAGAATGGTGTAAAAAAGGGAAGGGGGATGGCAAAGGGAGAATGTGAAGTAAGGAATGCGACCGAGCTGAAGAAAGGGATGGGAAAGGATGGCAGGATGAGAGAGAGGAGAATGGGAGACTGAGGTGGAGAAGAGGGGATGAAAAGGATGTCGGATGGAGAGAAGGAAGGATTTTTTTAAAGAGAGAAAGAGGAGGGAGGGTGATGAGGAGAACAGCAGTACCGATGGGGCAGTGCTGTGGAGACAGAGGTAAACAGAGGGTGCAGGACGTTGCTCTGGGCTCTGGCAAATAAATGGGAGAGTGCTGACATTTGCACACTGAGCCAGCTCAGAAAGAGAGAACGAGAGGGAGAAACGCGAGAGACAGAAAGACTGCGCGGGGGGGGGGGTGTAGCCAGAAAAAAGGTTGAGGGAGGAGAGGAAAAGGGGAGCAAGCACATGGAATACACACCACCCTGGCTTTAGAGGGGCACTGCTGCAAAAGTGCATGTGTGTGTGTGTTTGTGTGTGAAGAGGGAACTTCCTTCAAGACTGCAGTATTCCTTACTAACACACACACGCACACACACATACACACACACATGCACGCGCACGCGCGCGCACACACAGAGCCCTCCTCAGTCTTTCTCTCCCAGCTACCCCTTGATCTAAAAATAGCCGTTCCACTCTCCTACAAGAGGCAGCAACCATTCTGAACCAATCAACACGCTCTGTCAAAGGCATCGGTACCCACCACCCCTCTGTGTGTGTGCGTGTGTGTGTGTGCATGCATCTGTTTGTGTGTGTACGTGTGCGTGTGCATGTGTGCAACAAGGGGAACTCCTGGCTGAAGGTAATAAAACTGCCTCTCCCTGCTGTAATGGTTAGTAGAAATGGTGGGGAAGCAATCCCCTCCAAAAAACAATAGATCAGAAAAGAAACAGAAAGCAAGAGGGAGAAAAGGGGGAACAAGAAGAGGGAGAGAAGGAGTGAGAGTGGAAGAGAGGGAGAGGGAGATCTGGCTGCAGTTGAAACAGGCTTCAAAGGAATATTAATGTGATCCTGTACAGGAGCTGAAGACAGGGGAAGCGAAGAGGGAAGAGGGAGGGAGGATGGAGGCGGAAGAATGAGAGGGGAGGGGAAAAAGAAGAATTCATGAGGCTGCTCCCTCCCACCTCCAAAGCTCCGCCCATGCACCTTTCTCCAGGTAAATCAGCACCTCAGCTTTTCATCACCCCCCCCCCCGAATACCGCTGTGCACTGCACCATCTCCGGTGTCCCTAAAACCCTGCGATGTAGGAGCAACCTGGGATTTTACTCATCAGAGCAGAAGTCGACTTGGTTTCGCTTCCTAACCCCTTCGGAGTAGAAGCAAATCTGATCCCTGAGCAGCAAGCAAGCGCTGTTCCATTCCCAGGTCACTGCGAAAGTGGAGAGTGCCACCCCAGAGGGCGCTATTCCCCACTGTACACAGCAAGCTAAAGGTCGATGCTTCTACATGGCCGGACAATAACTAGGAGAAAGACAGCTGAGGCCAGACATACTGTTTTCAGAGGTGCGACTGGTTGAGACTCTAGCCTATCAGTATGCTATTGCGTGGTCAAACATACTTCATACTATGGTGCTGATATCTTGTCAATGCAATTTCGGATCATGCCAGTGCATTTGATTTTTTTTATATCTGACACTCCTGATATTACGTGCAGCCAAAGCTGGCCCTTGTAACTGCACTGTCTTTCTTCAATATGCCTTAGTTTGTTTCTGGGGAGTACTTTTTGTTTTTGTCAATTTTTTCATGTCTCCGTTGGCTTCTATTGGTCTGGGCTAATTAATAATAATAATAAGACATGGATGAAAACTCTGTCAAAAAAACAGTAAGTGGACCAAGAGTTAAGATTTTTTGTTTTTGTTACTTTTCAAAAAAAAACAAAAAACAAAGTTCCAAGCTATAAAATAATTATAATTTTAAAAATGAAACAAAGAAAAGTATGTCAATAATATCAATAAGTAAAAATAATTAAAACCAACTAAGAGAAAATGATATTTTGAGGACTGACCTCACATGCCTGAGTTGTATCTTTGATGATTTCTCTCATACCGGCATCTCCGAAATTGTGATAATTTATCAATTTAAAATCTATTTTTCTGGCGCCTATGCCTGTATTGACTCCTGTCATCTCATATTTGCCTCCACCTATGTGTGTGTGTGTGTGTGTGTGTGTGTGTGTGTGTGTGTGTGTGTGTGTGTGTGTGTGTGTGTGTGTGAGAGAGTGCTGTAGTCTGGATGTCCCCAGGCTACAGCAGAGGGGAGGAGAGCAAGAGGCCTTTGCTTCAGAAGCATTACGCAGGGCAACACACTCACACGTGGGATCTAGACGTACACACTCTAACACAAACACGAACTCACGCATGCTCTTAAAGGGTTAAGCCATGGCAGAGCAGGGGAGATCAGGACACAGGGGAAGACATCAAGAGACCAAAGTGAAGAGAACCGATGAGGGAGTAAAAAATGTCAATACAGAACATAAATGAATGGAAAGATCACCAAGGGAAATATTCCCTAATAGGGAATATAAGAGGAAGAGAGAATAAGAAAAGTAAATATAACAAAAGGATACTGAAGCTCTGTTTGCCTGCCTTGGCTCTCCTGGAGGTAATACAGTGTAAAAGCAGGTCATGTCTGCACAATATAACCTAACGGTGAAGTGCTGCTTCAATGTCCTTTTACAGAGACGATAAGATCAGAAAAAAAAAAAAAAAAAAAGGTATAATGGGTGTGACACAGTTTTGTGGCAAGTGCTCTTATACAGTTTACAAGCATAAATTGTGTTGTTCTTTAAAGGTGGGACTTCTGAACCAGAACCTAATTCACCCACTTCTTTGAGTAAGATTCTAGTAATAAGAACAATGTATTAAATGACCAAGTGAAAACAATGTGACAGTGTCAAAGGGGTTGTTTGTGCCGATTTACTCTTGGATAATTATTTCTTGAATCTGCAGCTCCCCTCGGCTTTACGGAGATTTAGCGAGTCTCAGGTCATTGTTTAGCAGTCGGGCTCACAACTTTACTGTTTGTTGGGTCACTCTAGCCGCTCTCATAGCGTTGTTTTCAGCCTCAGGGGGCAGCTGTTTTTCAACGAAAAATCTCTAAAAACCCGCTTTGCACTACCTGCTCAGCACCAGACAGCAGACGGACACAGTTTAGCGACTAGCTGGGGAACACAGTGGCGCATTTAGCAGCTAAAGAGCCAGATATTGCCTTCAGGAGTTGGTAGACCAAACACAGAGCTAAAAGAGAGTGAGTATTGGAAATTACATTTGTTAAGTGGCCAAATAGATGATAATCTTTCTCTGTAATTGCTGGATTTTTAATAAAGCAACTGTTTTATTGTGTTCATAACTTGTTTCTACTGCCCCCTAGTGGTAAAAAAAAATCTGTTAAAGCACGTTTTAAGTAATGAGACTATAAGCAGCTAGGTTAGCTAGAAGGCTGTCTGTGATACAATTAACTTGGTTTGGATGCCGTCAATACCAGACCTTCCCACACGGCTAATGTCAGATTACCTCTATTGTGGTAAAGAATGAGTTTTGTAAAAATTGGTGTGAGGGGTAGGGTATATTTCTGAGAAAAATATGTTATTTTGAAGGGTCGAGGGTTTCTTATGTCAGTACAAGAGACGAAGTGAGATGGCTAAAACAAAAATTATTTTTAAAAAATTGTTCGTCCTTCCTTTTATGTTAATTTTCTCAAGCACGAGCAATTTTGAGCTTCTTCAGTTATTAACATTATAACAAATCAAAGGAACAATGACCACACAAACAAATGAGAAAAAGTGACGATGGGTAGCAGCAGGTGGTGTGAGTCTATTTCCTGCTAGCCTAAAGGTAGCCAGGTTAGTAACAGGCAGAAAATGCCGTGTCCAAAGTCCAAACTACATAGTAATTGTATACAAAATGTACTACTTTATTCCATTTGTGCAATATACAAGAAATAAAGGAATTTTCCATTTAGTAGTAGTAATTGGAAATTATGCAATGTGTGTGTTAACAGGTCAATCAAACTGAGACTCTGGAGTTACCCTGCTAGACAAAGCTTGTCCTCAAGCTGTCTCACCACCACCCATGATGTGTTTCGATGTTTTGCAACTGTGAGTAGCTCCTCCATTTTCTTTGTGCATTTCATTGTGGGACATTAACAGCACCAAAATAGCACAAGAAAAAAAAGAAAAAAAGAATTCAAGCCTTGATTAGATACTGCATTTTTTTTTTAGTATACTTGTCACTTTCTCGTCTACACACATTATGTAGCTACAGCCCACTGGAATTAGTGTGTGATATGGAATTGGGACACAGCTACAGTCCAGTACTTGCTGTCTGTAGTACAGACAGCAAGTATTGCGGTCGACTTGCAGTCTATCAGTGAAGCAGATAGTGGGGTCAGCAAGCAGACTAAATTTGGTCTGTATGTGATAAAAGTAAAGTTCGCATGCTGTCCAGCTGTCTATTTCTGATACAGGTCCTCTAGGTTAGCCAGCAGGCTGGAGCTGCCCATCTGTAATACAGTAGCTTAGCTAGCTAGCAGGTTATGTGTACTGTCAGTCTGTCAGCCACTAGCAGAGGGGATTCATAAACTGCTGCTATGTTCCACTCAATCATTTCCAGGACATAAAGCAGTCAGCACTCATTATCTCTCTGGGATCCCACGCTAATGGGGTTTTCCCTTATAGCAAGTCCTCACACACAGTCTCACACACACACACACACACACACACACACACACGCACACACACACACACACACACACACACACAAACACGCACACCCAACACACTGTTCGCATGCCCGGCGTGCCTGTGTATGCATTTACACACACATATATAGAACAGTGTCATATAACAAACATAGAGAGTGTCGTTCATTCTTTCCAGGTACAGGAAAATGTACACGCATGCACACGCACACAAAGCTTCGGTGACCTTGCCGTGGATCAGCAATTTGACACAATTTGACACAACTTGCACTGCAAATCACAGTGCAAGACGGAGTGCCTAGAGTTGCTGGTGGCAAAGTCTGCTTCCGGTCCAATCATGACACTGCTTATTTATCAGTATGGCATTATTGCCTGCTGAAAAATACAAAGATCTCGCTGTCTCGAGCGTCCCAGCTCTAGTCAAGAAATAAATGTCCACTTCACTAAAACTGCCAAGTATGCATTAACATGCTTCAGCATGCTGTGCCAGTTTAAATGTAGCTCATGCTGACTGAAAGGCGTAATTCATCTTGTCAAAATATGTATCAGTACATCTATACATGTGAAGGAAATTTGCAAATCGACCAGTGGAGGGATAACTGAGCATCGCCTTCTTTGTCTGAGCAGCCCACTTGGCATCTTTATTGTTTCCTATTCTTTATCTGCTCACAGCAGTGCCAATGGCCCTCCAGCCCTGGAGAAGCTACTATGGAGGTCAAACACTGGATTGGGCTGACATCTACTAGTGGGAGGGACAACACCTCTGAACACCAATAAGCCTCAACCAAAGTGATATCACTGCCTCCTGTCTCCTATTTTACTGGCTTGTTCTGTGTTAAATGGAAACAGTGGGCCCCAGGCCTCGGATTAAGTGGGCTTAATGATGAATAGAGGTATGGATCCGCCTCCAGATTGTAATGGGGTGGGGTAGACATCTGACTAGGGGGCTTTCAGTACTACAACCCCCTCCTAGCCAGAAAAGGAGAGGAGAGGAGAGGATCAGTGGTGTTCAATTGCCAGCAATTTCATTCCACGGCAGGGTAAATTTCCAAATTAATAAAAGCTTCACAGTGCTGGGTAAAATATAGTAACAGAAATAACAGCAGATAACCTAATCTAATATAAACCCACTGTATCTTAGCAACCTTGTTAATTTTGAGAGGAGCAGTGGGGTAAGCAGCAGAAGCACAGCATCCATCATCAAAGACACACCCAACAGCGACACACACACACAGATACGCACAGTTACTCACAAACTCTCAAACCCACGACACCCTGCACATGCACATGCTATCTTACCATTAGCCATTATCTCGATCACACTGTGATGCAGATAAATGCATACACATGTGCAGAGCTGCACACTCAGGCACATACACACAGATCCTCAGGCTTACTGTAAGCAGCCGGGAGAACGGAGGGGGTGTGGAGCGGAACAATGGGATCCTAATCGTCGGGCTGCATTTCAAAGCATCTCCCCTCTACAACACTTTTCTAGATAAGATTTGAAAATGCTATTTATATCCGCGGGGAAAGGAGCCAACCGGCAGCTTGATTTTCATTTATTTGAAGTCAGATCTAAATTGGGGTGAAGTTACATAATGCAAGGAGTGCGACACTCCACCTGCTACTGCCGAGCCAGCCACTGAAGAACACTAAGGAGGGGAAAAAGCCCAAAAAAATTCACTGGGCCCACGCTAATACTGCAGCTAATAATTACTCTATCGGCTTAATAACCATCGCTTACTACACCAGAGGAGCCCAGCTCATCCGTGTGGGTACAGCAGTGGGCCGATCCACATCTCAAATCCAAACCTACTCCAGCGTAGCCAGGCCAAAATCCAGCAACCATACTGAGCCAAGGACAAAACAACACAGCACAACATGGCCCGGTCCCCCCACGCACCAGATGTGAAGAGAAAGAAAGACAGAGGGGGAGAGACAGCTCTTTTCTTCACAGCTGTGTCCGAGGCAGGCAGGCGGGGCCCATCCCTGGCCCTGGCTCCCGCAACTCTCGCCCTCCCTGGAGAGGAGAGGCAGCCCCATCCCAGGGTGAGGAGAAGAGGAGGAGGAGAGGTGGTAGGATGGACACGTGGAGTTTAGGGAGGGTGAGCCGGAGCCTAACCCTGACAGGATTAAGAGGGCAATTCACAGTGGATGAGAGGAGGGGGGGGGGGGGGGGTAGAGAGAAACGAGGAGAGAGGGGAGCAGCAGTGGGAATACTCTGAAAGCAAAGAGGAAGGGCAGAGAAAGGAAAGAGAGTAGTAAGGTAAAATGGGAAGATGGGGAAATGACTGGTAGGGGGAAGCTGCAAGGAAGAGAGAAATACAGGGGAATAGATAATATACATGGGGAGCAGATGAGAGTAAAAGAGAGGAAGACTAAAAGATATGGAATGATGAGAGCAACCAGGAGATACTTCAACTGAGCACTGAGACCCCATCTCAGTGCCACAGACACATTGTAATATTCCAGGTCCTTTGATAGAAATACTTTCAGTTTCTCTTTGGTATCACACAAGTATTGATTCTTCTCTAGTCTGTTAACGGTGCCCATTTAGGGAAAAGTTGGAGGGAAATCTATAGCTGAGAGAAGATTAAGGGTCAGAAATTTAGATATGCAAAGTATAAGAAAGAATCATTAACACCCCATTTACACCTGGTATTAACATGCAATCTTCAGCTGAATACGTTAACTGGATAATGACATCTGATCACCGGCCTTTACATTAACACCTAATAAGCATTCTTCTTATCTCAATTCTGTCTAGATCGTGATCGGATCTGAATATGCAAAATAGGTTGTTGGACTAGTCGAAAAACACGCCGGTCAAGGATTGTGCTGTATGGGCTCTACTTTTCCTGTGCTGAGGAAGGGTTCGTGTGTAGCTTTTTGATGGACAGCTTGAGATGGAAGGAAGAGGTTGAGTTCGGTGACCTATGAACTTGCTTGGTGGATTAAAAAAAACATTTTTTTTTATTGAGGATGTGGCTAAACTGTACAGATTTCTTCACATGGTTGACTGGTTACAAATGTTGTTTTTTTGGATCCAATTACATTGAAATTGCAGTGTGTTCTGTGGGCATTTATACATACATGACCATTTTTCCTTATCAAATTTAGAAATCCAAATACAGACTGCATGTTAATACCAGGTGTATATGGGCTCTACAGTTAAGACTCACAAACGAGGGCTTTAATAAGCCTTTGGCTGTATATTGGCGAAATGTAGGTATGTCACAGTGTGTGTGTGTGTGTGTGTGTGTGTGTGTGTGTGTGTGTGTGTGTGTGTGTGTGTGTGTGTGTGTGACTTATGCTAAAGCAATTAGTAGCTAAATCAATTAGTCAATCAACAGAAAGCTGACTGACAATAATTTTGACAAAGTCATTTAACAAGCAAAAATGCCAAACATTCACCGGTTCCAGTGAGGGTTCACTGAGTGTATTGCTCTGTTTCAGGAATACCCAGTTCACACTCACACAGTTGCACACGTTCGCACATGGACACTGCCCAGTACTACCACAAATTAGGCTTTTGGGTACTGAGCAGCTGCTGGAGCAGTTTGGAGTGCTCAAAGGCATCTCAGTAGTTTTGAGAAGGGTGCTCTTTCACTTACTTTTCTCATTTGTTTTCCAATTTAAGGCATCACCTTGGGCTCTGGGAACTCGTTTTGACACAACTGATTCATTGAAAAAGTAGTTTATAAGTGCGTTGATGATGATGATGAATTCAATCATTAGCTGGAGTCCCATATGTGCCATAAGTCATGGAAAGAGGGAGAAAAATTGTGCTGACCCTGAGCATTCACCCAAGCTCCAGAGGCCTGCTCTTACTGTCACTTTCCACTGGAATAAATAAAACATGAGAGGCTGAACTCTAATACCCACAGCAGTCAGCACCCTGGCACAGGAACCAATGATACACACACTACCCTCAAACAAGACTGGGTCCAAACCTAGTATATGGCTGGACCGCATATATTTAATGCGTGAAATTGAGGACATAGTTGAAAACTGTTTTGGAAACTGCTGTCAACAACTATTTTCAATTGAGTGTAGCTAAAGCCTGCTGGAAAATTCGCAAAATTTTGCTAGATGACGCAAAACGCCAATTAGCATATTCATGACATCATCGGGTCATATTTGCATTCTGCCTAGCAGCTAGTTTCAGCCCTTTATCTGTCTGATTTTCTCCTACTGTCTGTGCTCAAATATACGGTATTTTAATACAGCCCAATTCCAAATAAAACTTCTCATTTACATGTTTCTGTTTCGGAATGGAACAAGTATGAAATAGTGACTGAAACGTGGCCCATTAAGACTACATGTTAACCAGCAGTCACTTCCAAGCCAATTTCAAGATGCACTGCTAAAATCCTGATTTTATAACTGGGACGTCGTCTGACAAAATCACCACACACTAGGTTAAAGACAACGGCTGTGCTGTGATTTCAGCTATATTTACTTGTAAAAGGATCACTAAGACAGAGAGTAAGAAACTCATTTACATCTGTGTTAGCTGCCGTGCAGTCAACTGAATGAAACACATAGAGAGGTGTGCTAGCGCTGGGAAAGCTTGACCTCACGCTTGCGAAGCAATACTGGCGGCTCTTATACGAAAAGTCGCTAAGGTTTGTCCAAAAAGTCGTTAGATAGGCGCTATGTGCTTTTTTTGGAAAAAAACAAACAAACCCTAAAGGGGTCTAAAAAGTTGGGAAATCTAGCGACAAAGATTTTAGGTTGGTAAAATTGCCTGTAAATGCCCCCCAGCTGATGCAACAGAAACTGTTTGCGCCAATTTTTTTTGAAAGAGCAACGGCCAATGGGGAAAACTGACCAATGGGTGAAATTAATCACTCAGTCACGTGGCATTCAGCTGACCAGTGGTTTAACTTTGTAACTCAATCAGTCAGTCAGTCAGTCAGTGACAGACATTCGTGTTTTAGGGCTGGCCCCACTGTTGCGGTCCAGCCAAAAACGGACCCACCCACAATTCACGTAGCAATTACCAACAATCTAAACACATTGTTTTCACCTGCTCTAGATATGACCTAAACTTCTCTTCCATAATGCAGTGCGGGTCCAAAAAAACTATCCACCGCTTTTAGTGATCTATACCAGTCAGCCCACTCTCAGTCACTTCTCACACTCTGCATAGCACTTACCTGAACCTCTCTTTATCATCCAAATATCAGTGAAAAGCCTGAGACTGCAGCACCCTAGAGCCTGCAGCTCTCCACAAAGGCCTCACGTATTGATGTTTTATTAACACCGTCATAAATATTGTAAAGACACTTACTAATGAAGCCACAGATGGAAGTTCCAGAGACAATTTACGGCACCAGGGAATACAGGAACCTTGAATATGGCACCCTACACCACTCTTTCTACTTTATTTCTCCTTCATCTAATTTCCCACGCCATGACCGGAATGCCCCTGCAGCTCTTACATCACCCCCACCCCCACACACATTTTCCCCCTCAACCCCCCCCCCCCCCTTCTTCTTCCCCTTCTCTGTTTTTCTTGTTCAATAAAATCAATGGATTGGAGAGGCTTGACGATCTGCCACACCCCTTGCAAATATTAATCATAAATCACAGGCTCTGAGGATAATGAGGCTTGTTTCTAATGACAACGGGCGTGATGAATGTGTCTGTGGCTCAGTGTGGCATTATCATATAGCCATTCAGGAGTGTGTGCATGTAGTATGTGAAGGCTGGGCGGATGTGTGGTTGTGAGTGGATGAGGTATCGCAGCCTTTCCCCCATGTAGCATGACATTTCGATGGCAGAGGGCCCACGGCAAGACAGCTCTCCGTGGCATTTCCAACAGCTGTTTACACTTACACACACACACACACACACACACACACACACACACACACACACACACACACACACACACACACACACACACACACACAAACTAAATGTGCAGTGTGTTTTCTGAGCACATGAGTACATGTTCTGTATATGCAATGCATGAGTGCAGTCATTCATCTATTGCAGTTTACTATAACTATAATAGTAGATGCCATTTGAAGTACCTGTGAGTGCAAGATAAAAAAAAAAAAAATACATAGTAGTTGCGTTTGGCTAATAGTACACATTATAGTTAAATAGGCACCAAATGGGGAAAGTGAGAAAAACTGTTTAGAAGAGCAGCACATGATTAAAATGATTAAAGGATCAGTTCACCACATTACAAAAATCATAATATCACTTACTTCCTACTGTATGTATTCATGCTGGGATATGTGTCTCCAGGTGTTGCGCCTTAGCCCCAATATTGTTGAGGTGAATGAAATTTTGTTTGCCTTGTGTAAAAGATTTTTAAAAATTACATTAATATCTTGCCCTTTCCAAAAAAAGTAGGCTTGGGGTTTTAAAGAGCCAAGCCTGCGCCATACACCCACCGGCAAAGAAGAAGACGAGCAGGAACTCTTCCATCCTTCATTTTATCAAATCAAAATCCTTCCAAATATTTTTCTGATTGAATTTAATTAGATTTAGCTTTCAACATTTACAAGTAATTAAAGTTATGAAAAAGTGAAACACCAAGATCTTTAATCACCTTTTGCAGGCTGAGAGGCCAGAACAACTACAGATTTTAGTTGTAGCCTTATTAATGTTCACAACCTGTACTTACAACCTGAAAATGAGATTAGCAGCAGAAGATATGAAAGGTTAATTAAATGTATGGGACCCACTGAAGTTACAGGTGTAGCGTACTTACTTTTACACTTTAGTTTTCGTAAGCATCTTACCCCAGATAATAAAGATCCCAATGTATATCAAGCTTAAACTATTGGTATTATATGCAAAAAAAGCTTCATTTGCAGACTCTCCGGGGTCAGATGGGGTCATGTCTCTAGAGAAGAGCCGCCAGTCAGATGGCCTTGTTGAACTACAATAACACTAGAGTGGTCATAGCGTGGTGTTACAGAGTGATATGTCTTTACACTCACAACCAGTCTGAGTTGGCTGACTCCGGCTTGCAGGGAGCACATTCACCCGACATCAGGCAAAAGTTTCATTTTACCTGCTACGCAATTAACATTAATTAGTTACATCCAACATAATGTACCACTGATTATATTTGTCATTTGTCAGTGAAAGCGCTGGCTAAAAATGAGAAGGTTGCTACCTAAATGCTTTCTACATTGCTCCTCTTTCTATATTCCTAAATCTGAAAATGAAACCAGCTGTCGGAATCTCACCCTAAGAAAAAATGTCTGTTACAATCCACAGTACATGTTGTTTATAGTTTTGATAGGATCTATTTCAATGGCAGAAAGTAGTTTGAATTAAAACTGTCTTTCTGGATCTGTGGTCAAGTCTAACCTGGACCTTGTTTCTGTGAAGATATGTTATTGAATGTCATTTTTCACAGGTACAACTGACGGAATTCCACTCACCCCCATTGCGGCGGAGGTAGAAATCTCAGAAACAGATTTCTCAAAACCTGAGCAAATAAAACCAAAACTGTCTGCATGGCTGCATATAATTAAAGGTAATTAAGAAAATATGTTTTTGTGTAATTTGTGTGAACTAAGCCTTTAGTTTTGACAGGGTTGTAGAATTCTGCAGCTCAGGAAACAACATATGTACAAGACAAGATGGTTAATATCATTACAGGCTGACAGTAATACAAATAAATAAATGAATTCAGACCTAACTGGCATATTCTTTTCCCTTTTTCCCCAATTTAGCTCTGTTTCTGTGTGTGTTATCTTTGGCTGCTCCATTAGTGAGCCAGGTCTTGTTAGAAGCCAAAATGAGCTTGAGAGAAGCTCTATTGATTTCAATAGAAATGTGCTTACACTGGCATCAGTACAGCTGCACATTTCTGATACCTCCCGTTAGAAGCTTCCCTCCCCCTCCCCTCCTGCCTCCACATCCCTCTGTCTCTCTTCCCCTCCTCCTCTTCCTACCACCTCCTCCTCCTCCTCCTACTCCTTCATCCTTCCAAGCTGCTGATGCAGGGAAACCCAGGGCTGCACCATTACAACCACAGCTTAGCTGCACATTCCAGTGTTTGCATCCTTGGACACGCTGTATGAATCTGCATGGAAAACTCTGAGCCCATTCATTTCACTTCACTCAATATGACTGGAGCTCCGGAATGGATAGCTATTGGCTAACATTAGCAGTGGGGCTCTTTATCTGTCCTTTTAGGGCTGGTAGTGAAACATATGTGCTGAGGCCTAATCAGATCAGGTATTGACTGGTCTTCCTAAAGGAAGCTTAATGTTCTCCCTGCTCCTCTGTGATCTCTCACTGAAGGGAGGGCTGGGAGGGAGGATGAGAGGCAGAGAGAGTGATAGACTTAGGTCAAGGTTTATGTTGTGACTGCAGTCAGACTTATAGGTCAAGGTTAGGCTGTCAGATGGCCATTTAGAATCAGTGCCAGGTTTCTGATCAAAGTTAAGAGAGATATTCATGCTGACCAGGGGAATCATTTGTTGGGCAGGGCAAATACACATCCACAACCCCAACCCTGATTGGGACAAACACGTCTCAAGAGGTGCAGCTGTCAAGCCAATTTCTGGAGCAGGAGACACAACCATATTGTAAGTGACACATTGTTCACTAAGTGGAAAGTTAATCTAAACATCTCCACGGGGTCCCCATGTGGCGAAGATGGCAGCCTTGGCATCGCCTGGTCTACCGGCTGACCCCCCCATGACCAGCCCCCACTCTCTGCTCACAAATCCCATTTCATGCCAGCCATGCTTCTGAAAAAGGCAAAACAAAAGCCCGATCAGCACAGCTGCAGCTTTAGCACATTGTGCCGACAATCATCGTGAAATCAGCGGAACAAAGCAAAGCAAAAACTCTGCAGCACCAAAAACTATGCAGCGGTGCACCAGGCAGCATTAAGCTAAGGGGATGTCTGGCCCTTCTTACAGTGGAGGGAACTTTCTGATACTGACACCTGAAGGTCAACAAAGACACCTCCTTACTTTCAGTAAGAAAAGAGAATTTAATGTCAAGTGTTAAAATATTTGTCATGTCAAAAGAGCTGATTGCCTTAGTGTCCCTTTCCTAAGTACAATCCTGTCACGTGTGGTTCCTCCCTTAACAAACACATAACTGAACATTAAATCTTAGTCAAAATGATTGTACCAACTTCACACAATAAGAGATTAAAGTGGTGGATTGAGCGGTGGCAGCAAACACTGGCATGAGTGTCTCAGCAGAGTACTAGTGAGAAATGTCAGGTTATAATGACCGCATTAATATGATTGGTTGTTACTAGCCAGCTGGTGGCCAAATAGCTTATGAATGAGCCAGTGATTGTAAAGCATGAACGAAGCTGAGGCCGATCGGCTAATTCAAATGTGACTTCAGTGTTCTGTCCAAAGACTTTAACAACAAATCCTCCAAATTAAGCGACAAAATGTGATGTTTTTTCCATGCATGTTTGGTTAGGTCTAAGCACAAAATGACTGATGCTGTCGCTCCTCTTGGGAGGACGGTCTTAGCTTAAATTACACCTACCACATAGCCCTGTTGGCTTGCAAAGTTATGTGTGACATATGTTTCATCATCTGCCTAGTCCAGACTGTACACACAGACAAGCTCAGTCTTGTGAAAAAAAACAACAACAACAACAAAAAAAAAAAACATATCCCTCGAGCGCTGAAACAATTAGAAAATTAAGTGATTAGTCACAGGTCAATTGACTTACTGACTAAACAATTTAACAATTATTTTTCATTTTATCAACTAAAAATGCTAAACATTTGTTGGTTGCAGCTTTTCAAATGTGAATTGGTTGCTGTTCTCAGTTTGTGAATTTAATACCGGTTGTGAACTGCTGGTTGATTAAAAAATACCAAGAAATTTGAAGAAGATACATGGACACCTTTTTTTTTTGGTAGAGACAAAAACAATTAAGCAGTTAATTTTAAAAATAATCAGATGAATAATGAAAACAGCCCTACATCCCTAATCCCATTACATCTTATTACACCCTGCATGACCTCCTCAAAAATACAGAGTAGTGTTGCTGAAAGGTAGAAAAGGCCTGTTGAAGGAAGCATTGCTATGTTATATCACAGTAATATTTTTTGAAGTGCTCCTTTGTTGAGAAAGACATACCTAAAGTAGCAAACGCACAGATGAAATGAACTTCAATGGATTAAAGTTACAATCAACACGTTCCACACGCTGCCAGGGCTTGTTGATGTGTTTGTTAATGTGTGAGTGGGTGGGTGGTACTACATGTGTGTATGTGTGTGCATATGTGTGTGCGTGACCCATTCGACTCCCCTTATTTCCCAGGGTGCTGAGTTTTACATGCCCACACATGCACACACACGCACGCACACACACGCACACATGATCACACACACACACACACACACACACACGCACGCACACACACGGTGAGTGCCCTGGGCCCAGCTGTACTAATGAAGCAGCCTGTAAGCAGCTACCTTCATTACATTCAATCCTCTGGACAGTGTCAGCAATTACATTGCAGCTTCCCACTGTCAGAGCTCACTCACTCACACTCACACTCACACACACAGACACACACACACAGACACATAGAGTCAGTCAGTCAGTCAGTCATTCAGTCGGAAACTTGTCCTTCTTCTCAAGGCTAATGCTAGCTGAGGTTGATGCAGGGAGGAGTTCCTGCTCTTCTTCTTCTTTGCTGGTGGGTGTTTGGCGCAGGCTCGGCTGTTTAAAACCCAAACCCCTCAATGCATCTAAGTCAGTCCCACCACCACATCAGCGCATCCTCTGTGACGTCTCTCTATTCCAGGCTCTCTTTACGGTGAGGCAGAGGGGAAGCCTGGAGGCAAGGGGGGGAAGCTGCCTAATAGAGTGCTCCACTTGCTGTATTTCACACATCTCATCGCTTATCCCACTGAGACACACTTACATGTACATGTCAGTGCAGGGGCAAACAAGAGGGAAGTCCCTGGAGGAGTCAGAGCATTCAGGGAATTTTCCAGAAATTGGTTTGACTGTGATGTTGTGTAGGAATTGAAACCTATGACTTCTAATCATTAGGCAAATTTGTATGGAGAGAAACAAGTCCCATTACTACTGGCAACGATGTACAAATGTATGTGCTATGTAAATAAATTATGGTGATCACAAATGCATCTTTCTAACGCATAGGCTGCAAGTAACGATTATTTTTGTAATTGCTTAATCTGCTCATTATTTTTTTGGTTATTATTATTAATCTTTTTGGGGCACCTTGGGGGTTTAAGTGCCAAACATGAACTGGAACATCCCTGGTTTGTGTCCGGCCGGGGACATTTGTTTTATGTCATTCTCCATCTCTCTCTCCCCTCATTTCCAAGTCACTTCTCTGTGGTCCACTATGTAATATGTGCATAACATTCCCAAATTTAATTATTTGTTTAAAAGACAAGCAATCATTTTGATTAGAATCAAAATCAAACTATGCATTATAATTTCCCAAAGTCGCATTATAAAGTTTTGTCCCAAGTTTTGTCTTCAAATTGCTTGTTTTGACTGACCAAGAGGCTCATAAAATATTCAGTTTACAATCATATATAACAAAGAAGAGCAGCAAAACAACATAAATGGGCAGCTAGAACAAGTTTAAGTTTTAATTTTTCTTGAAAAATGACTCAAATGATAGATCAAATATCAAAATAGTGTTGTTTTCTTTTTTTTTGCCGATTGGCTAGTTATTCCAGCACTAGTTTTGAGACTCCTCTAACGTCTCCCTCAATAAACGCATGTTGCATTTAGATGCTGGTAGCTAACTTGGACGTCTGGCTTTCAAGTGTATTCATGTGGAATTTCCAAGTGGGTCACTAGCACTGAGACTAATTTCTCTCCATAAATCTGCTACCACAATAAGAGAAGACAAAATAAAAAAAGAACAGGTGGGGCAATGAAGCAGAGCAGAGGAAATCAAATGAGAAACTCCCTGACTCACTCTTTCAAATGTGAACAGGCATGTGCCGAGACTGAAAAACCACCAGTCATGCCTGTTGTAAGACCATAAATGATGCAAAAGGGCAACAAAGCTGTCGAGCCATGCCAACTCATGTCAATCAAACTGGTTCTTGTGTGTATGTGATGAGCATTTGTGGCTGTGATGTGTGTGTAAGCATGTGGGCAGGTGTCTATTAACATTTGATTCCCAGGTGTTATGATCTGAAAGGGTTTTGTGGTAGGAACGGGAAAGGTATGACGTTGAATAATGGAGGAGGAGAATGGGAGAACACGTTGACCCCACACACACACACACACACACACACACACACACACACACACACACACACACACACACACACACACACACACACACACACACACACACACACACACACACACACACACGGCCGAGGTCTGCCATCAAACACACCTCGTTAGGGAGAAGCTGGCCTCCTCCATTATTCACACGTACATGCTCCTCTCGTACTGCTCGCTCCCTCACTTTGCCAGGGAGATGGAGTGAGTTGAGTGCAGACAGACAGCAGAGGTAAAAAAGTGAGAAAGGTGGAGCGAAAAGAGAGAGGACGAGAGGTGAGTAGACGGGGACAAAAATAGCGAAAAGGGAAAAGGGAGATGGTCTGAGATAAAATATGATATATGAATGGGAAATGGAGAGCGAATGCATTATATTCATCTTTGAGGTCTCAAGTCTTGCAACACTTGTCAAGCTCAATTCAGTTATCATTGATATGGAATTGATTAGTGAAATTGATGTAAATATAAACGTGTGAGCAAGCCAGTGACTGATGTAATTGCTGTCAATTATGAATGCCACACCGCAGGGAAAAGCCTTTTTAATTGAGATCCATCGAACACAACGCTGATTTTGGACACTTCTTCCAGAAATCCTCTCTCCTCAGTGCGTCACCTTTGTATCCATTGTTTCAAAAATAGAAACATTTCTCGCCAAATTCGGATGACGGAGGTTCCCAGAAGCATTTGTCCAAACACACACCAATCAGGGCGTCGCACCCCGACATGGCTGGTCTTGTGGCCCTCGGGATGGAGGGGGGGAGGAGGTTTGAACAAGCGTCGAGCCAATGGACACCCTGGCAGCGTGTCAAGAAGGAGCGAAAGGGTTGTTGCCAAGGGCGACAGCCAGAAGTCACACAGAGCCATACCTCTTTCCAGCTTTTTCTTGGTACGGATGCTCATCTCTGTTCTTATGAATAGCTGAACATATCAAGTTGTGTAGAATGAAGCTTCCTCACCTCAAGCTTTTCTATTGGGCGTTATAGGCATGTTTGAATGAATATTAAAGAGCCCAATATTTTTCAATAATGCACACCTTTTGGGAGAAGAATGTCACTTATTGTGCAATGTATTTACTTTTCATAACTTCACTCTGACTTGCGCTGTTTCTTCTGTCTCTTTGTATTCCACCTCGACCCTCTTCAAACTACACCCCACTCTTTCTCTGTTTGGCAAACAACAACAAAATGTCGAAATACTGAAAACTTGAGTGATGTTGACAAATGAAGTTCCCTGTCTCTTCTTGCAGGGGAGCAGATTTAATGGCTCCTGCACTACACAGAGGATCTGAGCAGCACTACCCGTCAGCCCCCCCTCTTTTATCAACTTCGGATTCCTGTCACTGATGATGGTCCAGGAGGGGGAAGAAACTGTTGCTATGTGGCACATGAGGCTTCAATATCTTATTTATCCACATTTTTCTTAATTATTAAGTTATCAAGTTGATTTGTGCATTTAGAAGTTTTTGAAAATAGTATATGTTCTCCAGTGATTAGTATTGTCCTTCCTTCCTTTTGTTAATCTCATCCTTCCTGGTGAGAGTCCTGACTTTTAAACTCCATGGCCCAAATTTGTAGCGCCAGCTTGGTATGAAAAATGTGTAGTCTCAAAGCTCAAGCCAAGGCTACTCAAGTGATGTCATTTGTGATAACTGCCGACTCCAGAGCCACAGAGGACATTATACAACTGTTCTGTAATCCCCATGACTAGTAAATTGACTTTCATATCTAAAAATGTGGCTCCTTCAGAATTGGTTTAAAAAAATTTGCTGTTTTGTGTTGAACACAAAAAAAGCAAAATTGAACACTAAACAACACATGTCAAATTTTTTTTCCAGCAGGAAATTGTTAACCTGTCTCCACCTGGAATTACCATGTCAGTGATCTCACAAGACTCACTCAAAACAAGATGATTAATCTACGCCTGGAAGTAATTTAATAGAGTAGATTCAACTAAACCACGTCACAAAAAAATCTAGGCTATGCCTGAAATCTCCCCTTGTTCACTCATTCACTACTCCATATATAAAAGACACTCAGTAGTTTACTCAATACTGAGCAGTAAATTGAGATTTCAGACACTTACTAATCATCATTTTGCATCATCACTAACAACTGCAGAGTCACACAACGATAATTTTCACATCTATAAAATGTGGAGCATTGCATTTCACATGTGTAATTTTTGAGTATGTAATTTAATGTAGTGCACTGTATAGTAAACGGGGAGTGATTTTGGACACAGCCAAAATGACTTGTGTCTGGATCTAACCAGTGAACACGTGTTAATCAAACAGGTGGCTGGCAGCTCAGACAGTAACAAACACATGGACCGGCAAAAAGCAAGATGTTTTCTGTCAGGATGCAGCGTAAATGATGCGTCCAGCAGTCTGATTTTCAAAGAGCAAGTCCCGACTTCACCATTATGCCAGACACATTTCAAATCACAGGTGTAACCCATCTCAATTATATCCAGGTTCTTTCTACAGTATATTTAGAGTCAAGTGTACAGGGGGCCCTCCGGCTAAAGAAGAATCTGATCACATTAGGAAAAATAGTTGAATTGTCATCTATACATAAGAAGAAAAAAATAATGCATGTAATTAATTCCTAGTGAATGTTTTATCTCCACAAAAAACAGTGACCCAGCTAAAAATTCGGGCAAGGGAGGCCCTAATATCAAGAAAATGGTGATATCCTGGTAAGACAATAAAAGTAACCAGTAATAGGTAAACTAATGTGATCATTTAGATTTTTTGCCTATTTGTGTAATGATACAGCTTAAATACAAGGTTAGGTTCCCTTTCAAAATGGTTTAATATGGTACAAAAGGGTAACACTGTAATGCTGAGCCTGTTAGCATTGTAAGTGTAGCCACTGCTCTCAAAGAGACGCGCCCCGTGACATCAACGCCCAGTCGGCCAGTGACCGATGCTAGATACAGGCGAGCTGACCCCCTCCCCTGAGTGAAACATGAGCGACGTCTATGTTTCAGACACCTATTAGATGAGGACTGATAAAGACGTGAGGCAGCATGGCAGCGCACGAGGCCACTGATGAATCAATGACTTTTTTTCCCTTCCGCTCCTGTTTTCTCCGCTCCCTCGTTCTCCTGCATCTTCCGCTAGCTCCGTCCCTCCAGCCCTAATTAACACCTCAAGCCAGGACACGGGATCCAGCGGCAGCAGACCACAGGAGTGACTCATCAGTTAAAACCCACCGCCGTATCTTTTATCTCGATCTCTATTGCCATCACTCAGTGGCTTCTCTCCTTGCACAGGTTATCGCACGGGGTAGTAGTGAAAGGGAGTAGTGTGAAAAATGAACCAGGATATGTCTTCTGTCTTGAAAGTAAAAGGTTCTTTGAAACATCTCAGTAGGCGTAAGAGGTTAAATCGCCCCAATAAATGTATCAATTATGTGAAAAACTCATTTGATTTCATTTTGACGCTGAATAGATGTTGTACAACAAGAGAATGAAAGATTTGAAAACCACAAAAGTGTTGCAGCAGAAGAAAATAAGTTATATGTCAATGTAGAATTTACCTGTTACTATCCTAGAACAGCCACAATGCATAACCAAGCTGTTTACTGAATGCCAAAGGAGGAAAAAGTTCACACGGGGAATGGCTTGGCGAGGAACATAAAATGCAAATCTGTCCAGCATTACTGAAAAGAAGATTAATTAGCATTCCTTTAAACAGCTCCATGTTTCCTTTTACTTTTAGCCAACCAGAAAGCAACAGAAACTACGAGGCAGCCGAAGCAGACTAATCACAGTTGTTGCTGTGTCCATGTAGCTCGCCTTGCCCCAACATGTCGTACGTTTACTGGGGAAGTGCACTTAAAGCCACCATGTGTAGAATTTGAAAATTTCATCCTTGGCACCCCTCAGTGGGAATATCAAAAATGACGCCATGGGCAGAAAGCTTAATAAGACTAATATCATATATTTGCTAAAAATGAAACCGTTCCTTTTGACTTTACTGGAGGCAGTCTTTCAGTTAAGGCGATAATGCTGCAGTAGACCCCGACACAGTCGCTTTAATCAATATCTGCCAAAGCCCCATGAACAAGTAAAGACTTGCCTATGTGTGTCTGACAGAACAGATACTCCTTTTGTTATGTCTACATAGACAATGTAATGGCCCTTGTTTTTACTCCAAACAACCAACCATTAATGGAAACACTGTATAATCTCTGCTAGCCAATGCAGGCTAACGGTATACAGTGTATATGCAAATCATAGAAAGCTAACAGCACAAGTGGACAGCACCAGCTGTCAGATGATCACTACAACACGCATGTGTATGTGTAGAAACAATCCTAAACAATGTTGCCTAAACTAAACAAGCATCAAAACGTCCTTTTAAGATTTGGGGATTAGCATTATTTGGATGAGAGAAACACAGAGACTCCTCTTGCTCAAGCCTCATTGGCGACAACTTTGGAGTAGCTCAATCCACAGTCCCACACATATTTGACTTATCAATAGCTTTTCAGATGTAAAAAGAATTTCAGCAATTATCATCCAGGAAGATGCACCTCATATATATATGAGCGGTTGGATGTAACTACCTTCCATCCCATCAGAAGCTTGCTGGAAGATGCTACAACTCGTTTCAGAACATTCTTTCCAGTTTATCACCAATACAAAAATGGAAAACTATAGCTTCAAGCTCGGCATGTCCAACGCCTGTTTATGTGTCAAAACAAAATAAGTGCTGACACTAAAAAGCAGCAGCATCTCTTTCTTGCTCTTTTGCTTGCTCCCAAAAACATATAGCGGGATCTTCCTCTTTTTTTTCTTTTTTTTCGGCTATGCTAGCCTCCTGTGATTATCACTTCAAGTGAATGACAGACTGTAACACTGCTTTAGGCCAGGAGGGAGTGGGAACCGACCAACTCTCCTGCACCTACGCTTCCAGTCTGGGAATAGCTTCCCAGGCAACCCCGATGGAGCTCTTCTCTGGAGAGCTGACAAGAGCCTGCGAGAGCGGAGGAGACTCTGCTCCGTGTCCGCCAAATACCGTCTGCCTCTTGTTCTAACTCACATCCCAATTAAAGACTATTTACAGTAAGGGAGGATTATTTCCATGGGCTATGAAAGCGGAGCGAGAGAGAGAGAGAGGGGTGTGTGCAAAGGGGAGGAGAGTCACCCCCTCCCACTCCAATACACTCTCCACTCCCCACTACTCGACGCTGAAAATAATTCCTTTGCAGTGAAGACTTAATTCTCATTCTGTGTTCGTGTCCCTGATCCCATATTGTCTATTCTGGTCATATGGTCTGCCTGCCTTACTGCTGTCCACTGTGACAGCTGTGTGTCTGCGTGCATGCGTGCGTGCGTGTGTGCGATGCAGAGAGTGAGAAAGAACAAGCGAGAGAAGGGTCAGTCTGTGTTTTAACTACTGGTACAGTGAGAACCCCACCCATACGAAAGATAAATCCTTGCCTGACCAAATGCAAACAAAGAGCTCAGATATTTCTGGAGTCTAAATAACAGCACACACACCGTCCGGACTCTTGCTTATTCTTTAACAATGCCGCCAATTTCACTTTTTGGCCCGTCCGGATTACAAAATTATTAACATTTCCAATTTTACAGCCTGTTAAAACAACACTGATGCAGGCAACCATTAAAGTCTGCACAAAGTATATATATAAAAAATAAAAAAATAAAAACACTCAGAATTGGCTTCAAGATGATATAAAAAATATTGGAATTGGATCAGAAATAAGTTGCAGGAATAAGTGTATGCCCTATTTGTTTGCTTTTTTCCCCCCTGTTTAGGTCTTCCGTTCCAAGTGTATCCCTCTCAGACAAGCATATTGTCGAACAGATGCCCACATATCGTTGCAAGGGAACACCCCAGTAGCAGCTTAGAGATGATTCAACCATAGACAGACACAAAGAGTCGGGTCAAAGCAGGAAAAAGGACGAATAAAACCATGCTAGTGGGTAGACACGCCCGGGGCTCTCCAATTCCCATCCAAACCAAGTATCTTTATATCACCAGTGAACCAAATGTTAACATCTATTCTGTGTTTTTGTTATCCAGGCATGATGTCAGCTATGTCAGGATATTACGTTTGGCTGTCTCAGTGTCAACAGAGTGGAAAGTGTGGACACAGACTGGTGGCCATGAGGGAGTTAGCTATGACTTCACAAATATCCAGGTGGGATTGCATCTTTAAACAAGAATCCTCTATCCCATCTCTTATTCTGTGTTGTTCAGGATCCGATTGCTAAGGAAAATAGTTAAACATTGTAAAAATAACATCCATTTGATGTCCATTTTGTGTCTGCTTTGTAGTTTCATGGTGTATTTTTGTCTTCCCTATGGATAACTGGCCAAATATAGACAACGTGTTATTACAAATGCTGCAACTGAGTTTGAGTGCAGAATCAGTCTGAGGTGCATATATTTTTTCTTCCTGAGTTTATGAATTGCAAATTCTCCTGTTCTATGGTCACTGTCACTGTTAACTGCACTGTTGGCCTGAAGAGCGTGTAGACAGACATCTGTTCTGATACAAGTGGTGTTGCCAGCTCTTTTCACTAGACAGCAAGTATCTTAACCAGGAGGGTTCAACATCCCGATATTAACAAGAATTAACAAGCATATTTTTTCCAGTGTCGATACTCATCACAAGAAATATGCAAAATAATATATTGAAATATCTACTTGATGTCGAATGGAATTAAGTGAATCTGTGTTACAGATATTTTTCATGTTAAAAACAAGATCCTCAACCACTGATTTTATTAGTTTTTAATTACAATTTGCCTTAAAGCTTTAGCTCTGATAACAGAATTTTGGAAAACTATGACAATTAAACAGTAAAACAGATAAAGTCAGTTAACAATAATAGTGAATAATCTCACAGTCCTATCTTGTGCTATATCCCTCCAGCCATCTAGCTGGAGTCATAGTGCAGCATCCAGGACATGATCCCTCAGTGGCTTCCCACCAGCCAAAATAGCCAGTTGTGTTTGTTGCGAAGCAGGAACAAGCTGGAGGTACCATAGGTGAGAAACTAAACATTTTTCTATCATATAAAAATTCTACGGTAAGCCTTATCTCACTATGGTATCATTTGCAATAACAATAATAGAAAGAGAATCCATGATATATCATTTCTCTACCAACAAAGGCCTAAATGGATCAATGCAGCCATCGGACATATTGCACTTTGCGTTGCAGCATTAGATCCAGTTTTTATTGAATGGAACTCAGGCTCCGCTATCAGCGTTGCTACCATAATGTAAAGCCCTAAGCTAAAACCCCTTCTATGAATACTAGTGGAGCGAAGGCATTCTGGGAACTGTATTAATTCCTTCACTTGGATCAGAAACAGCAAAAGCAGGTTGGGGGGGACACCAAAACAATAAAATACGCTACAATCAAAAATATCTAAATAAAGTGACATTGATGTCAAAGTCTGATGATTTTGAAACATTGTAGAGTATCAGTAATTGTCGATTTCCTTTAATTGTAAAACACTTGACTTGCATTGTAGACAGTAGATTGAGTCATTCAGACAGAGACGCTGACAGGAGATTGCTCCATATCCTCGCAGCCACCCACGCCATTCGGACACAGATGACGGTGTCTGCTAGTTTTGGTCAAGGTGCTCTGGCACGCCATGCCGCCTCTTGCCGACTTGACTCCTGTTTCTCTAGTGAGCCTCTTTAGCGCCTGAACTGTTAAGGTGAGCTTGGGACAAACTCCATTGATTAAATCATGTGGAAAAGCAGATTAAATAGTTATTATCCTATCTGCAGCCCGACGAGTACACACATGAGCAAGCACGCATACATGTTCACAAACCCATGTGCACACACGCGGAACTGCAAAGGGAAAACACACACACACGCGTGAGCTACACCAGAGGATAAACCATTTTTAACAGATTCTCATATTTAGTTTGGGGCTGCATAGTTTTGAGTTGGGCCGCTATCAACACGTCTTTTGTTGGAAAGCAGCCACAGTATGTGCATGTTCTGAAAATGATACCGTTCCCCTCCCAAAGCCTTGACTCTGCCTGCTTTCTAGAACAACCCTTCATGACTTTAACAGACCAACAAAATGCAGACCACACATGATTCAGAAATGGACCACCACAACGGAAAAATAAAAACTTCCACCCGTTCTGAAGGGAGTCACAGAATTAGTACTACTCAACAGAGGGACTGGGAGACCGATCTAAATGTGGTTGTTTTGGGAAGCCTGTCTGCTGTCAATTCGTGTCTTTCTGACAGACATGTAAGTTTGGAGAGCCGCCCACACATCCCTGAGCCTCTCTCAGTTGTTACAACCAAGGGAGATAGAAAAAGAGTAAAAAAAATAAATAAATAAAAATGGAAGAGAGAGACAGAGAAAGAGAGAGGGAGAGAGAGAGAGAGAGAGGAGAGGGAAAAATGTGTGCTGTTTGTTGCAGAGTGGAGCTTTCCTGCCCTGGCTCCTCATTGGAAGCTCTGTGCTGAGTGTGTGTCCACGTCTCTTTGACGAAGGGCTGGAGTTAACCCACACACTTTCAGCAGCCAGCATCAATGGGGCTTTCTATGGGCTGTGAATCAAGCCACACATCCAAAAGCGTCCGCGGCCCATGCATGGAGTGCTGCCGTGTGATAATACCGTATGGTCCCACACATACACACTGGTTTTGTACAGATTAAAAGCCACTGAATGCTTTTGCAGGGCTCTGTTGCTCTCTCTCTCTCTCTCTTTCTCTCTCTGCCCCTCTCTCTCTCTCTCAGTGTATGATCATGGGAGGTATGCATACAGTAGCTATATTTGGGGCTAGGGGGATTTGCTAAGCTGTGTTTTCCAGCCAGAGCTCAGTATTAGTGCACAAAGACAAAGAGCAGAGCAGAGTCACATGCATATTGCACATACCGCACATGCAAAAGGCACACACAAACACACACGTTTCACACACACAGTTCACGAATGTACATTTCAGCATTGTGTACGTATTCACATGCGCACAAATACTGCCAGTGTGTGGCCTAGCCTGGCACAGTCCTCGCATGGGTCGAGGGTTTCTTAGAAAAATCTAGTTTTAAGAAACATATCCAAATTTTCCTCTGAGAGACTCTTTGGTCATCTTTTAAAGGCAATATAAGTGATTGTGTAAAGTCATATTATTAATCATACCAAGCTGGACTAGCATCTCTACAAGAAAGAAAATAAACATGTCTGAGAACACAATTTATCTTTGGTGTGTTTGTCTGGTCTTTTGCCTGTCCCAAACTTGAGGCCACAATTCACTATCACCTTAATTCATCACCTTACAGTATTTTTGCGTACACAAATACACATACATCGAGCAATGCAGGCACGCATATTCAGCTGAAGTGAGCGAGTGTGTAGCTGCGTACCCAGACCCCGAGGCAGACCCAGGGAGGGAGACATAGGACAATTAAAACTCATGCTAAACAGAAAGAAACACCGACAGCTAGCAACTGGGCAGTGAGCACTCATGCATCAAAATACACACAACACACATCACAGTGGGCTGAGCGCGGCGTGAGAGGGTTTCATCCACCCCTAACAAAGCTCACCTTTTCAGTGTGAGCATCTTTGACAAGTGGCAGTATGTTCAGCCCAGTTATCCTCTTTCAAGTTTCCTACCTCCCTCTTCTCCCAAATAAGCCCCACCGCTTATTCACACATTCCACAAAACACAAACCTTATCACACAAAAAACACACGCTTGGACACATCAACCTCACCTCCCTTGCACTCTTTGTCCAGGGTCTAAACAGAGCTGTCCCCCGGGCTCTGTCACCTGTCTAAAGGGATGTGGGGCTAAGTGATGGAGGAGGGTGAGCCCAGGTCTCATCTGCTCCTCAGTGACTGAATGCGGGAGTGGACGGACGACCTTTGACCCTGGCAGGGAGGGAGATTGAGCACTGCTCCGGACCCCATTAACATTCTGCTCACACAGGCCCCATACCACAGCAGATTAACGGCTCGAACAGTGTGGATGTATAAGATTGAGGTGTGGCGACGAGGTTCTGCGCTGTGAGAAAGATCCAGTCAACCTGAACATTCGGAGCTCTGCTTCCTCACGGCAGCAAGGCAGGGGGAGTTTTTGCTGTCAAAATGCATCATCTCACAACAATTCCCCCACTATGAGGGAATCACACAGTGGTCTTTGTAGCAATGAGTAATCCTGCCGTGATTAGACTCTTAAAGGCTAAAGGTCAGGTCAAACATTGCAACTTAATGCCACCTTGCACATTTCCGCCCCGTCTTTTCCCCCTAACTTCTCCGATGTTTTGTTTCCCCTGACAGTTCTGGCCCTCCTATTCCATATACACACACAAATACATCAAAAAGACAAATAAGCCTGTCGGTTGTGTCTCTGTGCGTCTCAACATCGGCATATGTATGTACGAACTGTCAACACTGCACAGCGAGATCAAACCGGCAATCTGTCACTTCGCTGGGGATAGAGCCGGGGATTCGAGTGACTGATGACACAGAGAAATTAACCCCCTCCGATGTGGTGTGGGCACCGATTTAGTATTTAAAAAAAGGGATGGGTTTACTCTGACCTCCAGTTGGTGATCAACATTAGGCAAACAACCACCTTCATAAACAAAAACCCTTGGGCAAGCGTGTTTATTTCCCCTCCCGACACCAAACCCTCATCAGTTTGAGACTATTTTCTTTCACATACTCTCCCAATTCCACATTGTACAGTGAAGTCAGCCCAAAAAAAATGATGTTGGAGATGGAAAAAAAAAAAAAAACTGACTTGACATGGGCCATCCATCTCTACATCCATGGGTGTATCTATCTGATGCAGTATTTACCGTGGTGGGGTCAGTAGCGCACTGATTTGTGAGTGACGCTGGATTTCAGCACCACGGACAGCGCGCTGCCTCTCTCTCCAGCGCCAGGAGGAGGAGGAGGAGGAGGAGGAGGCGTGAGGAAGGAGACGACGGGTGGCTGCTGGTGTCGGTGTTGTTGGTGGTGGGGGGGGTTTCCCTGGCAGATTTCAGGAGAGGGTCTACAGGGCCGTTCCTCCACCGCCACACATCGCCCACCACCACCACCACCTCCTCCTCCTCCTCCTCCTCCACCGTACCGGGTTCCTCACACATACGGAGAAATACCGTATGTGTGAGATCACGGCTCTCATGAAATATTGATCGACCCAGCCTCACACGGGATGGACAGAGAGAGAGAGAGAGAGAGAGAGAGAGAGAGGGAGAGAGAGAGGGATGGGGTGAGGAAAGGAGGGAGGGGGTATTCCTCTGGACATGCATCCCCACCACCACCACCCTCCTCCCCCCCCCCCAAAAAAAAAAAATTCCGTTTCGTTTACTTTCATCATGACAACAAACGCTAGACTCGCCTCGCGTGAGGGTTGACGATCAGAAACATGACAAAGCAATGCGCTACACACACACACACACACACACACACACACACACACACACACACACACACACACACACACACAGAGAGAGAGAGAGAGAGAGAGGCAAAAATTGAAGGCCGACAGCGACCGAATCTAACACCATCGGCCGCCTCATAGCCGCACACTACATGCAAGCGCAAAACGTTTCCAATATTGGTGAGAGACGCGCCGTCACCGCGTTGCATTCAGAGGAATGTCCGGAGGATTCACCCACCGAACCGAGCCGGGGCCGCTATCGCGTCTCATGCGAACTCCTCGGTCGGCACTGTCATTCACAAAACGAGCCACATCCGACGTCTACGCGCATTTTCGCAGTTTCTCTCGCGTCGCCCGCTGCTCTCAACAGGGCCAAGGGTGAGCTCCTCGCCACCGACCCCACCGCCACCACATCCACCTTCGGCGAACTGTCGTGAGCGACACTTTCAAAATAAAAATAAAAAATTCGCCGCGGCCAGCCGGGTGTCAATAATGCAATCTATAGCCCGGGCATCTTTAGCGGCGACACGGCACACGGTCGGCTGTAATTTTCAGCTCTGACACGCAGGGAGAGACATGAATTATTCAATACACATAAACCGAGCTCTCCTCCGTCTTCGGCAGGGAAAACGGCTCGACGAGAAAAATCTAGGCTACACGTCCGGACACAAACCAGCGCAGAGCCCACATTTACCGCTCCCACCGCATAAGCAGCGGATGTAATGTAGCATGTAAATGCATACCGGTAAGAGAGAGACGGGGGGGGTGGGGGGTGGAGGGGGGGAAAGCGAGGCTTTAAATCGGCGTCGCCTTCACGAGGCTGCAAAAAGCCAACGAGAGACCGAGAGCCGCCGCCAAGCCAAAAAAAAAAAAAAAAAAAAAAAACCCCAAAAAAACCAAAAAAAAAAAAAAACAGCCGATATGTATGAAGATCCGGGCGGACAACCGGCGGAAATGAATTCATGGAAATGTGAGCGAAACATGAAAGAGCCGATGGGAATTTCTGCGTTTACCTGTCAAGACTCCGACCCGGATTTGGTGGTCGTGGTTCGTTAAAATCATCCCGTCTGACGCCATGTTCAGCAGCGCTGTCGCCCGCACCGAGAACTCACGGCAGGGCCCTGAGCCGATCGCATCGAACTTAGTGGGGAGAGGGAGGGGAGGAGGAGGAGGAGGAAGAGGAGGAGGAGGAGGAGGAGGAGGAGGAGGAGGAGGAAGAGGAGAGATGGAGGAGGGCTGGGATACAGGAAAGAGAAAAAAAAACAAAAAAAAACAAAAAAAAAAAAAACAGCCAGACTAGATGAGTAGAAAGCCGAGCGATCATCGGGACACCTACAGATAAGCGGGCAGGATGCGGGGGCTGTTTAAACCGCACACATCACTCAGTTGGCCGCCTGCCATGGTAGTAGTGTGGATCCCAGATTAATTCTTATGGAGACCACCATTGATTTTCTGTGAAGGCTTTTAGGGGAGACAGACTAGCAGTGCGTCTGCAGACGTCACTCAGTTTTCCTCATGTCGTTCATTTGTTGCCATTTTGGAAGCTGAAATTTTAGATCCCCTCTGCTGACAGGCCTCGAAATTGACCCCTAATTTGACGAATAACGGTATCAGTTCTCCAATCTGAAATGCATCACCTTGGAGCCCCATAAAAGCCCCCTCCCCCAAGCATCAATTTCTCCTAGATGAGATGCACCCCTGTTTTTTAGAGATTGAAGGGGCCCCCTCTAAGAGCCAGCGACAGCACCCCAGAGATGTGTCGCCTACGTCTCAATGCAGAGGCTTAAGAGAAGATCACAGTCTGACCTGTAAGAACGCAACTACATCCCCGGGCAAAAAAGCACCGCTGCTATTTATAGACTGGCTGCACGCTTCCATGGTGTATAATTTCACTTGTTTATTCTAGTGGAAGAAGAAAAAAAAAGCCCATCCTCCAGCTTCTGTGGGAATCTATCAATATACATAATTCACCAACACACGTACATGAGCACAGTAACCGTGGCAAGAAATGGGGCAACTCCTCCAGCTTGACTGGCTCACTTCAATAACGTTGCCATGTCTGTGTCCACTGACCTAACCAAAAGAATTTACACAATTCCCTCTTCCATTGTGGTACAATTAGCAACAAGAGGCGTGTGTCTGCCAGGGACATGAAAAACACATTCATGGCTTATCTGATTTCTTAATCTGAGTTGGATTTTGACTCAACGGATCTTATTTTCCTCGTGCAAGTTCCAGCACAACCCATCTGCCGCACGTCCTAATGTACTAATTCACATCAGTGAAACATAAGGAGGTGGACAATGATTAATCTTTTCATAAAATTCTGACTTAAAATTTAGGATGAGTGCATCTGTGGAAGCCAGAATTATGCAGATTCTCATTTTTAGGTCAATTTTGGCACATTTGCTACTATGCAAAGTTCAGCCGAGTTAGCTAACAAAAACTGGACAGTCGCAGCCTAACCTACCTAAGCATGATAAAGCACTTGTTATGGTTGTTGCTCTCATGAATGCTAATTCTACCTGTGCTTACAGGCTATAAGCTATGTGCTAGTTACTTTTTTTGTGTTACTGCTGTACATCAAACATTTTTATCTGCACATGCAGACACATTCAAAGGAAATTGTTTCAAACATGATTTTATTAATCTTTAAATAAACATAAGGAACAAAGTAAAACAAAGTCCCTATAAGACAAATAATTTACACATTTTCCAACTGTCTCCATACGTAATGCATATTAAGATAAATATATTTGTAGTAGCACACGTGCATGAACACTCATGAGTCTTACAGAAAATGGCAGAATTAAAGGAATTATTTGAGCATTTTTGAAAGAGGCTTTTTCGCCTTCCTGTCAAAAGTCATATGAGAAGATTGATACAATGTCTGTGTGTTAAGTGTGCAGCTAGAGCTGGGAAGAGATTAGCTTGACATAAAAACTGGAAACAGCCTCCTTCCAAAGTTTCAAATATATGCCTGCCAACACCGCTACTATTGAATGTAATTTGTTTAATCAGTACACAAATAATGTAAAATGAAAATCTGAGGTTTTACACAGAGGAATGTGCTGTTACGGTTTCTGGATAAGCAACAGTGTATCTGTTCACCCAGTATTGTGCAGTGTCTCCATTTGCAATTTGTGAGCTCGGTGTGACGACAAAACTCCATTAAGTTAGTGCATTCGTCTGTTGTTTGTACAGGAATGGTTAGAGCATATTACTCCCGGTTAAACCCACAAATTGTCGTTTTCACATTTCTGTTTGAAGGAAGATATAAATTGTTAATTAGTGAGCTCCGGAGGTGTTGCTAGACTTAATTTCAAGCTTCAGACAGAGCCAGTGTACCCGTTTTCCCCTTTTCACTCTCGATGCTAAGCTTAGCTAACCTGGCTGTAGCCTCACATTTGCTCTAAAGAGATTAGAGTGGTAGGGATCTTTTTGTGTTGGAGAAAGCGAATAAATGTACTTTCCAAAACATCAAACTTCTGCTCTAACACCAGGCTGAAAACAAGTGTGTCATTGTTGAAAGTTTCAAATCTGCTGCACCTCTAAGGTGTGGCTGAGTGTGGTCAGACCTGTATCCACACCCAGTGGTGATGTCATTACGTACTAAAATAGCCTGGAGGACGCTTCTACGTCACTGCTGCAAGGTGAGAGGTTAAACTGCTGGAGGTCACGAAAAAATAAGATTTTCAGCTGCTGTTTAGTTGCTCTTTAAAAATCACTTGTTTAAAAAAAAGTCAGAAGTTAAATTAGATGATTAGTAGACAACATCTATGGTCAAACCCACTACTGTTCTTAAAAGTTGACCCAGTCTTGTCATTTCTTTGGAAAAGGAACTAATTTGCTGGTCTACAACACGTCAGGAGATCTTGCTCCATGACATCACGACAGCGTCCAGAACCAGCATGCACAGAGAGAGGCACTGTATGCCTCATACAGTGCAAACAGAAGCTCTCTCTCTCTCTCTCTCTCACACTCACTCACTCACACACACAGACACACACACACACACACACACAGACAGACACGCTCCATGGTCCAGAGCTGGCAAGCTTTCCTGGAAGGCTGGAATTCCCTTGTTGGTGTAGAGAGGGAGAGCTGAGGAGAAGATAGTAGAGCAGAGATTTATGTAGGAAGGGAGGGAGGGAGCCATCAGGCCGAAGACATTGGGGACCCCATCTGGTGTGTAGAGAACAGTGTTTATGTAGTGTGAGAGTGCGTATGCTTGTGCACAAGTGCTAATTATAATGACGGCGTAATTACCTCACCACCGCTTGAGCTGCTCGCTGTTCATGGATAGGTGATGAGGAGGCCAGGGCCATCGCTCTCCCCTTTTCCCTCACCATCCATCACAATAATAAGCGGAGCCCCAGCAGATCGAGGGAACCATAAACATATGCTTCCTCGTCTTTTGTGGTGATCCCAGGGAAGCCCTTCTTTTTCCCCCAAGGCTCCAGATGCAAGGGGGGCTGGGTCACCTAGAGGACAGCAGCTTGTTCTGGGTGTTTGCGTTATGCAACATTAGAGGGGCTTAAGCCCTGTCTTTAGCCTGCTGGGACATTGGCAGAGGGTGGAATCTCCCCCAAAACTAAAGTATATGGAAACCGGACCAGGCTTTAGCCATACTCCTATTCTCTATTCTTACTCTTATACAAGAAAAAAAGACCACAGGAGATATTTTTGGATACCGTTTTATCACTTCTGTCTTGTGACTTTCCCCTGAAGTCTGTGGACTTGTGAAGAGGCTGGAAAAGGGTGCACATCCAGGTCATAAAGCATGCAGGACATGGTCACCAAAGAGCAATAAAGTTTTACTTCCACGCCACAGAGCCCAAGCATGCCCCATTCCTAAATAGTAAACACCAGGCTTAAGTTGTTAAATGCATGATAAATCATGTAGCTGAGTTCCACCAAGTTAAACACCTCTTTATGGCTCCAATGGTTTACCCCATCATTTTATATGGGTCAAATATTTCATTGAATATCAAACTGCACTTGATGTCTGTTTGATTAGCCAGCAGTATATCATTTTTTTTTTTTTTTTGAGAAGCAGTCAATGGAATTTTTACAATGCGATGGCAATGATCAGAGCAGACAATTAAACTTGTTACTCCTTTAACCAATCTTGTGTTATCTTGGAGATGTGCCCTGCTCATGATGTCAGGCTGCGCTTCAATTAAAATAAGAAAAAAAAAAGAAGCAAAACAAGGAAAGGGAAAATCACCCTGGGGCTTATTCAACATTATCCCACGATGCCCCTTCCAGAATACCTGACTAAATCTGGCCTCAGCTGAAGAGAAGTCAGCGAGGATGAAAAAACAAAAAACAAAAAAAAAAACAATTATCCATCCGCGAATGAACAACAGACACTTAATTCAGGACTGCTGGGGACAAAGTCTCTTGTTTAGAGACAGTAATTAGGCAACAACATGGCGAGGAGGTTGGGAAAAGTTGGAGGCGGGGTGGATTACACCTCTGTGCATCCAAGGAGAGAGAAAAATGGAGGGACAGAGATGAAGAGAGAGTAGACAAGACGGGAAGAATGAGAGAGCGGACATGAGAAGGAAGGGAGTGTGTGTTAGACAGCATTCTGTTGAGTGCAGGATCTCTGCCGACTCCCACCACCATTACAGCAGCGCAGAACATCGCCCCAGGGCTTTGGAATCAAACCCATTACATCTGATACTGGATTTCTCTCTGCTCAGAATTAATGCAATGTGGACTTGCCTTCTCTAAAGCTGGCCAGTGTCGCATAGCATCGCTGCGCAAAGAGCTGCACCACGAGGAAAAAAAAGAGGACAGGGGAGGAGGAGAGTGAGGGCCTGAGAGTCTGAGAGGGATACTGGAGAGGGAGGGTCGCTACAGCCAGAGGGGTCATTTCATATTTCAATTTTTTCTATAATATTGGAACAAGGGCTGGCTGTCTTTAATAACTTGCAGGGTATACAGTACTGTGTACACATAAAGGGGCCTACGTATATGTTTATAAAAGGGCCTTGTAGTCCATTTGCATAATTAACAGACTGGCATTTGAAAAGCAGAATGTCAGCACAAACAACCTTGGACACCAAACTACCCCGGGTCATTTTTTTCAGCCGTGTAATTGGCTCGTAATGCAGAGGAGTTAAACATAGGGATTTTCTGCCCTTAAAGCAAAAAAAAAAAAAGCAAAAAAAAAAAAAAAAAAATCGGTTCTTGTTAATAGGCTCACCTCTCCTAGATTCCTGCTGGTGATTATCAGTCAGCTCGGACGTTTGGGAGTTTACAAAGGGACCTCCGCTAAATTATGGCTCTCAAAAACATCTATTTCCACCTTTAAGTCCATCAGATCTCTTCTCTTGTATGCATCTGCAATGTAAAGGTCATCTCAGATTTAACTGAGATCTCTTATTGGTTTTAAACGAGGTTGTAAAAAAGTGCCCTCATTTTGTGCAATGTCGCTGGCAAGCCTGGCCTCATTTTCCCTGAGCTGTGCTGTAGTAGAGTGAAGGTAACACGTCCATCACTCTCTGCCTCTCTGCCTATTCGTAGTGACATGTCTGATGTAATGTTTGTGTAAGCGACCACACTCTCTGTGGCTACATAGCTGGCTTTGCACATCATGTCAACGCTACGTCTTGGCAGCTACATGCAATCTCAAGCAAATTGGTAGTGTATAGGATGAAACTCTATGTAAGGAAGCACCACAGCGGATACACAGCCAGTGAGGGTTTTTAACAAACAGGGTAAACACCTTTTAGAGAGTTTCTTTATTTAGGAAGGGAAACAGGGAAATGGTTATAAATAAAAACCTTTGATGTCTTTCATTAACCTTTTAATAAAATCATTATTTAGGACCATACAGAAGAATTTTCATGAATTGCCTGATTTGGTTTTAGATACAAAACTATGTGAATCCAACCAGACTTTAAACTTTATTCACGAACTTGCAACATATTGCTTTGCCAATTTATCAGATCCATACTGATTTTCTTTAATGTAGACCTGCCATAGAATATAGACCTGCCAGTTATGTTGTTCTCTGCCAGTTTATGGATGAATTCCACCATTACCAAAACTACATAAAAAACTTTTAAATTTAATTTCATTTGCATATATATATATGTGTGGCTATTTGACATAACTATCCATTTATTTTAATGATAAATGTTTCTCTGAAAAAGTGAAGTGTTTAATCCTGGGTTAAAGAGACTGCTAACCTATCTAAAAAGTACATTTGTTCATTTTTTGGGTGTCTGTTTTCAGTCTCTTCCACCCTGACAAGAAACACTGAATAAAATTAAATTGTTTGCATGAAAATTAAAAAAAATTAAGTAAGCGTATACTTAAAACAAAACCCCTATCTGTTGAACTTTTGTTTTCAACTTGTTCCATAGATACAGGTTTGGTTTGTTTTGCTAAAAAAAAGAAAAAGCAGCATTAAATGTCAAAATTTGAAAAGTCCGGCTTTATATGTGACCAACAACCAATCTTCCAATAGAGGTAAAGCGACATTTTAAGGCCATTTAAAGTTTAGCCCATGAAGAACCATCTCTTCCAGCACTGGAGGTGCACTGTTGATCCATTTATGCCTTCAGATGCACAGAAATGTTCCAGACACTTGTAGCTGTCTCTTGTCATCAAATCTGATATACAAGTCAGGGAGTGCGAACTGAATAAAAAAGAAAAGAGGGAGAAAAAACACCCTCTGGCACCTGTCCTTCTAAGCTGTTCCCAGAAAAAGAACCGAATCCGGGGAATTTGAAGGACGCCGCGTAGCTTTTGGGATGCAACCTCACATCCACACACCTATTAACCTCTACCAGCAGAGAAGTTGGAATGACTTTCAAGCTCCAGTGGGTCCAGTGCAGGATAATGACTGTGGTGAGTTCAGGTAATGTGGTTAGCGCGCTGTTGGGGCCAAGCTGTCAGCTCCGTGGCAGAGTTAGAGGTTGGGGTGGGGGGGTGGGGGAGGGCAAGAAACTCGGAGGAGAGAGAGAGAGAGAGAGAGAGAGAGAGAGAGAGAGAGAGTGAAGCTGGACCTGACAGGGCCTGGGAGCAGAGTCAGCGGCCTGGGCTCAGTGGCATAGCCTGACTGGATTGGACATCTTCCTGCAGAGTTCTCTCCTGAGGCTCAAACATCACACACAAATAAGCACACATAAATGTAGACACGTGCACATGTATGTGCAGAAGTATAAGTATGCATGTAGCCAAACATGCACAAACCCATTTCAGCAGATTGCCAATGCCCCCATCCTCCTCCTCTCCCTGACCTCTCATCTTCTGTTAATAGGTCTTCCTCTGTCTCCTCCCTTCTCCAATTGTGAGCCTCCCTTTCTTCCTCTCCTCCTCTTCCTCCTCTCTCCATCCCCCAAGTGAAGGTGCTGCAGAGAGCGGAGGATGTCCATAGCAGCCAGCGCTACATGACTTATTACTCATCCAGCGCTTTGGTGGACCTCCGAGCCTCATTGATGCCTGCTGGCAGTAGCGTGGAGCTGTGAACCCACACTCTCCTTGTTCTGCCAGTTAGCCTGTCAATCAGCCAGCCAGTCTGTCAGGCACTGAGGCAGCCATGCACTTAGCCCCTCTCTCTCTCGGGCCCAGGTACCAACACCTCTTATCCTCTGTTCCTACAACTAGCCCACCAGAACAGCCTCGGGGTTTGCTCTACATCCAGCTGCTCTCTTCCTGTCCGGCTTGCATGCGGACCCTTGGCCGTCACCCCTGGTGCCTCCCGCTCGCTCTCCCATTCCACCGCGGGAGCCCTGACTCACACCCAGGCCAGTCGGAAAAATAAGCCAGCCATGCAGAAGAGATAAAATGCAGAGGGGGAATACACGCAACCAATAAAAACACATCATTCAAAGTAAGGCGATAGAGAGGCAAAACTGAGGTGGGAGAAAATGTAGGACAATATGAGAGGTGAGAAGAAAGGCAGGTAAAGATTTATTGTACTCATGGCTGGGCAGAAAAGTGATTTAACACGTTCAGTATTTGCCTAACCCTATACTTAGTTTTATTTGAGTATGTCATATTGATGGAAAATCAGCAGTTTCTATGTTTTTCAGTTAGTTATAATTGAAAATATCCTCCCGTTTACCACAGCAAACATCACTGATTTAAACAAACCTTTTCCAGCTCTAAAAAAAAAAAAAAAAAATTAAATTAAATTTAAAAATTAAAAAAAAAAAAAAAAAAAGGTGCTAAAATGTACATAGATTTGACCTGGCAATTAATTTGGGAATGATAGCGGGTTATAATCCTGTGTTTTAAATTTTGATGATGGGTTGATGCTTTAGTCACAGTTTGAGCCTTTATCCTCTATTGGATATCGTAACTGTGACATTAATAGAAACAAAACAAAAATACACATTCTTGAGATCAATTATCTCTTACGTGCTTTGATAGTGAAATTTCTAATCTGGGTGAAACGCTGAGATGTTAAGCATCGAAGATTTGACAGAACAGCTGGCAAACGTCATCTTTTTAAATATTTAATCCTGAAAGAGTCAGCTTTTAAAAACAACATCATGTAAGCATAAATGCTATCTAGAATATGAATGAATACACAGATACTGACTCCATTTTGATTTTTAAATAAGTCCAAATCTAATCATTTCAAGCTCGTGATTTAAAGATAGAGTTATTTTTTGATTTGACAAGAAAAAGAAGAGACAAGAATAATTAGCAGCCTCACTCATCCTTTGCTTTCTAAACCCTGAACCCTACTCTGGCCCATTTGCATTGGTGTGTCGTCACGGGGCCAGGGGATTTAAGCTAAGCCATATCAGCTGCTGAAAAAGGACTCTGAGAAAATACACTGGCCGGGATGTGGCAAATATATTGCTGTAATGCGTTTGCAGGGGCCTGAGATCAACAATGGAGCCTGCTGAGGCAGAACCAGAGAGCTTTGCCTCTGGTAGAGTGCTCCTCAAGGACCCGGGATGCACATGTTGTAGTTTCGCAGAGGCATGTTATATTCTCAACCAGTACGTGCTCCATTCAACCTTGAGCTGCATCGAAGGCAAGAGCAATGTTGTTTGCTACGATCTAAAGTGTGTCTATTATAAGGACGCGTTTTTGAACCTGAATCTGCAAAGTGCAAGTCCACTCAGTCATTAGAGACCCCAGGGACAGGTCACAGCATTCGTCCTGATCTGGTCTCCTCTTCTCACGCAAATAAATTGAACACTGCAGCACACCCTAAACACACACATAGCCAGAGAAACACACATTAACAAACATGCATGAGTGCACATAGAGGGAGACACATTTTAACAGAAATGAATTTATTGAAATAAAAATCTGCTTTTTTGGTGCGTGGATCCTCAGCATTTGTTGAAACCACAGAGCAGCTTTACTCCCTATAAAGTAGTATTTTCTGTGTCATTGAGTCCCGGCATGGGGGTTGGGACCCTCCAAGGGGGTCTCAAGATATTCCAGAGGGGTCAGAAGATGATTCACACATCAAAGTCTATTTACAGGTCTTGGGGAGTACAACTGCATATGTGAAAAAAGTTGTATAAACCCTTTTGTGGCTCCAGAGTGAGCTACGCGAAGTCTGATAAACTGCCTCAAGTGATATGAGTTGAGTCAGCATCGGTTGGGTCTGAAGACCACAAGTTTGAAAATCACAAAATTCTGGTGTTGTGGAGTCACAAAGAATTGATTTACCAGACGTCCGCTGCCTACTCCTCCTCTCCGCTTGAGGCTATATTAACTGCTACTAGCATAACTCACCCTAATCCCCGGCTGAACTGTTGGTGTTTGAGTTGCATTGTGGGGTAATGTAGGTGCCAGGTTTTAGAGACCTGCAACCTGTTTTGAATGGTCTCTATTAACTTTCTTTTTTTTAAAGAAAGTACTGGGAAGGTTATATGCAAAACGCAAATATGAAGGTTTTATTGCAAGCGTACTTTTCCCTGCGCTGTCTTTCTTTTGCGCTCAGAAACACTACTAAAGGTCAAAACAGAAACAGAACTAATTAGACATTCAGTAGAAGCCACGCACAGTCTCCACTATAACATTTACCTGATCCCTTTTTTGCGCACAACCCGCAGTCTAAACTCTGACCTCTGCACGACACCGCATTACTGGATAATGAGGACAGCGACGTGTATGACAGTGTTGCTGTCACGCTGTGACAAATGGAGGGGGATTGTGACAAAGACGTTAAGGAGAGAGGATCATTTAGAGCTTGGGACATGTTGAAGATGTACGGGCCCAGCATGCGACGCAGCCTTAAGCAGAGCCTGACCTCCCAAGGACACACATAGGCCAGAATCCTTAACTTGCACCAGGCAGGCTCACAAGCAGGGATACCAGATATTAAAGGGGGGCGGGCGGCAACACAGGGAGTCGCTCCCCTGGCTAAAACGCCTGAAACCCTGCAGAGCAAGCTTTTATCTGGCAGACCTTAGTGGCCCACCTGAGAGCAGAGCCAGCTAGGGAGCAGAGTGTTAAGCTGTTGGCTGTCGCTGTGTCATGTCTGTGTGTTAACAGGAGGCCCAAGCTCTACTGCTGCTGCTGCTGCTGCTGCTGCTGCTGTATCTGAGGGCTCCTGCGAGATGCGTGTTGCAGTTTGATGAGTGTTTCTTGCTGCAGTGCGAGAAAGAAAGAGAGAGAGAGAGAGGCAGCGAATCCCTCCCCGTCAAAGCTTCACATTTCCTGCTGTTGCCAGCAGGGTTGCATACACATACGCACACATTTACATGCATGCACGTGCAGATAAACAAATGCGCAGTCTAAAAATGCAGATATGCATGTGAGTGCATACTCGCACAAGAATACACAAACAGTGCACACTCAGGCACGCACACAGTGAGAAAGGAAGTGCTTCAGTGACCCAGCATGGTGCGATAAGGCTGCTCTGCAATTCAGAAATATGCAACCTGCATGTTAACAACCCCTGGAGCGCAGCCTCCCTGGGGCGCTCTGCCTCTCCACCCATCCCACCAACCCAGACCTCCACCTTGCCTCACCTCACCGCAAACACAGAGAGAGGACAGAAAAGGAGGGGGAAAATGGAGGATGGACATTTTCAAAGAGGGAGAGGGAAAAGAGACATGGAAGGAGACACAGACAGATGTGTGTGCTTACAGAGAGAAGCCGAGTGTATTTCTGTTGTGTTTCTCTGTTGGTCTGCAAGCATGAGCAGTGTGTCCCCGTGAGCTGATTAGTGCCGAGCAGGGGCAAGGGGACTTGGGGAGGTGAATCACAACATATGGAGGACTAATGAAGTTCTATGTGGAGGGCTTCTCGAAAGAAAGGTTAGATGAGGCCAAATATGAGGGTGGAGTTAAGGGAAAATGGAGTGATCAAAGTGCCCAGAAAGGGAAGATGTTAGCCAGAGAGAGAGAGTGCTGCTGACAGAGAACGCAAGGGAGATAGAGGAGGGAGGGGCTGAGAAAAAAGAACCATAAACAGAGAGAAAGAGGAGAACAGAGAGAGAAAGCTGAGATCCATTCTCAGTAGTGTAGGGAGATTGGCAGGTTTCTGCGCTGGAGATGCTATTGAGAGTGACACGTCCACACGACACAGCCGTAACACATTGGCTTTGA
This sequence comes from Xiphias gladius, assembly GCF_016859285.1. NCBI lineage: Eukaryota > Metazoa > Chordata > Actinopteri > Istiophoriformes > Xiphiidae > Xiphias > Xiphias gladius. The sequence continues at coordinate 8,621,863 of NC_053403.1, read as the reverse complement.
AACTAATATCAGTCTTTTTAGTGGGACGTTGATGAAATTTGCATTTAGATTGAAATGACTTGGGTACGGCAAGGAGACCACAGAGGGCTGCAGAAAGTAAGAGAGGGGCGAAAGGGAGAGGGGTGGGGGTGTGTCTTTGCTTCAGTCACACTTATAGGATGCTCTAGCTTTGCCTGCCCTCCCCAAAACAACAACAACCAAAAAAACGAAACACAGAAACAGTCTTCCTCAAAAATATCAATACACCCTTATTGAATAATAACACCAGACATGAGTATTCTCTGCAGATTTGATGTTGTTCTACTGTATCCCGCGTTTCCTGCGTGGGTCAAGGATGAAGGGGACCTCTGCAGAGCATCCTCGTCTCCCCTCCCTCTGTTCGCCAACTGCACATGCCGGACATTTGTATCGTCCAGAGACAGAGGAGTTATGAGGAAGAGGTGGGTAGCGCGCTCAATTTGTGTCTTAATCACATTAAAATGGCCCTGTGCAATTTTCTAAACGATTTAACGAGAGGCTGTGCCGAGTGAGACGGATCACGCACTGTGTCCCAAAATTGAGTCCTGCCCGCTTAATGAAAGAGAAGGCAAAAACTTAAAGGCCCTGGAAGCCTAATTTATCAATCAGCTTATTCCTATGAATCATGAACTATGGGGTCCGACATAAACATACAGATTTCTGCCGAAGTTATAACAGATTTGGTTAATTAACATGAGAGATTTGTTTATTTTTTGTGAGCACCTCTCACTGGTTTGAAGTAGACGGGGCTCATTTGGAAAAAATGGGAAGTCACCTACTTCCATGTACCAATCAGGGCTGAACGATGTTTGATTAGGACATTGATGCCAGTCGTGGGGCCGTTTGCTTGTGTTGCAACGGAGACGCCACTGTCTGTCAAAGCCGATCAGATCACACCCACACAGTCTCGATGAGGTAGATTAGCCAACTCTCGGCGTGTGAAACTCCACGTAATAATACTTAACTGTCGCTCATTTAGTCATGACTATTTACTGTTATAGAGAAATAGTCCGGTTTCAAAATCAAGCTAATAGGGGTCTTTTACAGTAGTTTAGAAGCAGCACAGTCTCATGAGGTCATACCTTGTGCTATAGTGTTTGTCATGTGGTCATAGTTAAGTCAATCTCATTATTTTTTGGGGCCATTTTGCCGGGGACATTGTGGTTATATGATATGCGTTTTAGCCATAGGCCACTGGACGCCCCGTATTATTTAAGATTGAAATGTAACCGTTTTCATTTTTCATAGAATCTTTAACTGTTTAATATCCAGAATGCTTCTCTTATCATCACAAGACAGAAGACGTGCATTACAGCCCATGTCGTTGCTGGCATGAAGACAATCATGAATTGTTCACTTATAAAATTACTTTCTGCATTATTAATTGCGTTTCCCCATCCCCTCGGTGCTGTTTTTAATCTTTTATCATGCCTGTCAAAACCAAATATATTGACAACCAGCTGAATAACATCAAAATAAATGATAATCAACCTCAGAGACTCCTGTTTCTGTGCGTACAGCACCAACATTAGGTTAACAACGGCTTTTTCCAGAGGACAAGAGCACCACCTTGTGTTATTACTTCATAAAGGCACCAGACTTTGCCTCGACTTGCATTCTGATCACACATAGCCAGTACACCTCATACAGATGGCTGAGGACAACTGACTAGACAACTTCCGTAGTGTAACAATTAGGTGGAAATGAGTTGTCTGTCAGTACGTAGTTATGTCTCTATTAACCTCAAACCACAAAAGCTGCATCTGCACAAGAGCAGCGAAGCTCTCCGGAAAAAAACAAGCCATGTAATCTGGTGTTGAATCTATGTAAATCTTCTTTACAGAAAATCTGAAAACCTGCCCTTTGGGTTAGATCATTACAGCAGAGGGGTTTTACCAAAATAGATGGCGATTTTTGCTCTTTTTGCGAATCGGATGTAGACAATAGGATTGTAAGACGAGGATTTACTTTTAATAAAAAACAAACTACATTACATATTACCTTGATTCATGCAGCAGGGCCTGAAGCTGAGGTCATATTACTAAAACCCCAAGTGTGGCTCAGTATGGCCTGAAGGACGGATCAATACAGCATGTTTATTAAGTGGTATCCTATCTAAATAGTGTTGAAATTGGAATTCTGCAGCCACTGGCTCTTACAGTATGCCGATGTGTGCTGAGGAGACAGTGATATGCATTAGGTGGGAGATGGGATTGCATTAAGTGTTAATAGCAATTTACAATGCCACATCCCCTCCAAGGATTTATAATCTTCCGTGTAAAACAATTTAATCCTCTCTGTCAATATAATCCTGCTGATGTTATTAAAAACACTCGTGATGACATGTTGATATTACTATTTTGCCTAAGAGCCAATAACTTTAATTTACCTGGTGGGAAGGAAACTGTGTCTATGTGTGTGTGTGTGTGTGTGTGTGTGTGTGTGTGTGTGTGTCTACGTGTGTGTGTGTGTGTGAGAGACTCTTTGTGAGAGAGATGAGAAAATGAGTGATGAGATGATGGGGGAGTGCAAAACACATTTTAGTGATGAAGAAGCCCCAGGGGAGAAATAGCTCTGAACTACCTGGGTACTTACATTACAAGGTGGGGATTTTAAACAGATATCTCTCACACACACACACACACACACACACACACACACACACACACACACACACACACACACACACACACACACACACACACACACACACACACACACACGTTACGCAATAATATCATAGCTTCCCAACTATCAATTTTAATACACCTACTACTGATGGAGTAGGGAGGTGGGTCTTAGAGGGGAAGATCAGAGAAAATTAACAGAGAAAGCATCTCGATCGTGACACAATCTCCATATTTAAACGCTGAGTGAGTACCCAGCCCCTGCATAAAAAGAGAGAGAGAAAGAAAGAGTGAACAAGACATATTATAACCAGAGTAGGACACCACTCTGCAGACTGCCTCAGTCTTGTAATTCATTAAAGGCAACGATGGTTTTTTTAAAAGAGGGAGAGAAAGTAGGATGTGATTTAATGTCTTAGGGGAGATTTTAAGCCACTCTTAAAGGCTTAGCCCTCCCCCATCACACCTTAATAATGGGCTGCCATTTTGTCCAGAGTCATAGGCTAATGGTCGAATCACCATATGAATGCAGCTGCTGTGGTGTGCGCTTTTAGCTGTGAAACATTTTTATCATCCTTCCAGTATGAGGATCACTGCATGGATTAATAGAGATAGAGGATATTTTTGCTCTCGAGGTACCAGCGGTGAACAGCAGGTGTCAGTGTAGCCCTCAACCCCGGCTGCAGCCCGCTGGACTGGGGATTGAACCTTGAGTTGACTATAGAGGGGAGCGGCCTGCAGTGGACTGGCCAGCCAGAGCCGCACTGCATCAAACACAAGGTGGGTAAATTGCCATTAATAAGCAAGAGCAGGCACGGCTGGGCACTGTCACATGGCCTGGTCCAGGATTTATGTAGCCTCTGGCCCGCAAGCATCTTATAACTCATTCAGTACAACTCATTTTTAACCATCAGCAAGCGTCGGATACTCGGGACATAAATTTGCCCCACATTCTGTTACAAATGAGGGATACTGTGTGTGTGTGTGTGTGTGTGTGTGTGTGTGTGTGTGTGTGTGTGTGTGTGTGTGTGTGTGTGTGTGTGTGTGTGAGGGAGACAAAGTAAGCCCTATTTGGACTCAAAACACTCCCCCCATCCCATCTCCACATACATAGAACCAATGCAGCTACACAGTGCACACGGGGCCAAGCAGTAAGAGGGTGGTGGTGAGAGCGGGGACTCTGAACTGATTTGAGTTTTTAACACTATTCTGTTACGCTCCTCTCTGTTCCTGTGGGTTGCTCAGCACATGCAAACATTTGACTGCTCCTGTGTGGACTTTGTCCTTCGCTGCTGATGGCTACAGGCAAAGAGACTCGGCTAACCTAATTAGCCGAGTAATCTGGTCAATGATAAGTCCCAATGCTTGTAAAAGTCGTATACAGGTTAGAACATACAGCTTGTTTAAGAGCTACCTGAAAGAACCTGAAAGGATCAGCGACTGTCTCCACTATTACAGTTACTGTCATTTTACTTGTTTTGTTTTTCCTGGCTGCCTAAAATGAAACACAGGGGTATAGGTACTAGGGCTGCAACTGATAATTAGTTTAATTATTAATGTGTCTCCCAATATTTTCTCGAATATTCAATTAATTTTTCGGTCTATAAAATATCAGAAAATAGCGAAAAAGGCCCATTGTAAGTTACCAGAATCCAAAGTGACGTTTGTCAACTGCTTGTTTTTTTTCAAATAAATAGTTTGAAACCCAACAATACTCAATTTACTATCATATGTTGGAAAGATAGGAGAAAATCTACACCTTTTAACAGGGCAATGTGTAAGAATTTGCCAACTTTTGCATTCATACTCCAAACAAATAGAAGGCAGCATATTACCAGAAAGTTGGGGTATCCTCCCCTGTCGCACGAAACAAGGAAATGCACTCTTTGGTCCCTCCTCCCCCCTCCACTTCACCTGTGCCACAGTCAGGCTGGCTATCGGGCACACCGGGACAAATCCTGGTGGGCTGCCGCATCGGTGGGCCGGTGGACCCAAAACAGTAGTGGCAGGAGTGGAGGACGAGCCAAGTGAGGTCTAGGATCACGAGGGAGAGCAGCTAGAGCAGCAGCATCAATAGCTGAGCTTGAAGAAAGACGGGAGGAATGTTAGAGTGGATGGCTGCAACACAGGTTCCTAGAGTGCTGCAGGAATGAGTCTTAAAAATCAGAAATATGTTAGCATTTTTACACTTCCGATTCCCGCCCCGAAGTCGATGGGTTTTTCAAATGGGTTTTTTGGTTAGATGCCTGAAAGACGGTCTGTGGTTAACAACAAACTCTTGACATTTTCAAGTTTTATTCTACATCATAAAATTATGTCTGTAAATACCCCACTTGTGATTTTTTTTACGAGTCCTAACAAAGGGCAATTGCTAAAAAGTGGCTAAATGAGAGAAAAAGAGTTTGCCAGGCACATCAAACGTTATCACGCTGAACATGAAAACCGATCTACTCACCAGTCCACCTCTCCAGCCTTGTTGTGTTTATACTCGCACCCACTCACTATTACTAACTTTCTAAGAGGAAAGGCCTTTGCAGGAGAGGTAAGCGCGCTAGATCAATTTACAAGCTGGAAGCTCTGCGGTGGTGACGTTGAAGTCATGTGACCATGGTGCAGTTAGTTTATAGCCTTACTTTAGCTTTTTACATCTGGCGAAAAAAAAATCATAAAAGTTGTTCATCTGTGAAGATTATCTTGCTGAACAAAACGTGTAAGTATAAACTTTTGCATGTCACATGAAGAAATCCCATTGGCTTTCGTGTAGAGGGAACCAGAGTGATGCCAGCCTCCGGGTTGGCCTGCAAAAACACGTCATCCCTGCAGCACTCTGTAGCCTACTTGCAGCTACTGATTCTTCGTCCTCTCATGTTGAACTGAGGGCAGACTGGATGCTATAGTGACTCACGCATCGGTTTTTGAGACAGGCCAGGCCAGGGCTGGCTGGTTGATAACTTGCCAACTTCAGTAAATATATCTGCAACACAATACATAGGTGTCTCTGACACAACGTCAAAACTGTTATTTCTTCACATTCTGTTGATAATCTCAATTCATTTTTGAACGTTTTAAAGTAAAATTCTGACATGTTGCCCCTTTAAAGCAACAGTCTGACATTTTTGGGGAAATAAGCTTATTCATTTTCTTGCCAGGAGTTAGATGAGAGGGTTGATACCACTCTTGTATCTGTCTGTGAAATATGAAGCCACAGCCAGGAGTCAATTAGTTTAGCTTGAAACTGGGGGAAACAGGTAGCTTGGTTCTGTCCAAAGGTCACAAAATCCACCTAGCACCACCTCTAAAGCTCACTAATAATCTTGTTATATCTAGTTAAGTTAAACCCAAAGGACTAAAGTGTTCTATCCAGCCTCTGGCTGTAGCTTCATATGTAATGGACAGATAAGAATGTTCTTATCGATTTTGTCATTTTACTCTCAGCATGCAAGCAAAAATCCCAGAAGTAAGTATTGCTTAAAAAAAAAAAAAAAAAAAAAGGAAAAACCAGCAACTTCATGGAAAAACTTTGAATCAATTGTCAGATTTGTTTTAGATTCATTTTCGATTTTGTAAATAAACTATTGGTTTCAGCTGCGAAACGGTACCTTTCACTGTTACAAAAGATAACACACACATTTCTTACAAGCACAGTAGCTTGCTAACACAGATCAGTCTAACCATGAGCAGAAAATCTTCAGGCAAAAATATGTTCAAAATATTTTGGCCGTTGCTTTTATCATTTCAACAGAAAGAGACAATGCAGGGTATTAAGCACGCGTGTAAATAGCTTATAAATACAGCATAACCAGGCCAACCAATATGGCCAACATCTGGTTGTCTGTGCCGTCTCAACCAGAGACGAAAAAATGCTATCACCAAACACTGATTCACACATCCATGCATTCGCCATGGCAACAAGTTTCAACATACAGCATGGGTGTGTATTGTTTTGGCTCATGCATGAGTCTGTCCGGTTTGTGTGCACTGCACATTATGTGAAGCGTTGTGAGGTTGTGCCTTCTCTCTCATTCTGCATGTCCACTTTTAATTCTGGACGGTGTTAACACACGTCTATGAAGGCTTACTGTGCACAGTAACCGGAGGAGCAGAAAGAGAGCAGCGCTCTGCCCAGGAAGTGAGATAAGCACCTCTTTTTTGAATACCAGTCTGTGAAAAGCACAGTTTCCTCCACGGAATGAGCAGCCATTCAGTAGCAAACAATGGCTAGATGAAGTTAGAAAAAAAGGGGAAAAAAAGACGAAGCGATTGGAGATCATTTGTGTAAAAGGTTGACGGAGGGAGTAGAAGAAAGGGGAAGAGACACCGAGCACAAATACTGTCTGGAGGTAGAGAGACAGCGGGAGGCGGGGAAGGCGAGAACAATTAGCGAGAGATAAAAAGCATGGCAGGGAGGGTAAGACAACCTCCTATTACTCCTATTAATCCAATTTGGGAAAAAAAAAAGAAAAAAGAACTTAGCACACCAGAAAGGCAGATCTATTTCCCTGACAACAGCAAGTGTTTGAGGGTCATGAGTGGGCAGTCAGAGCAGGCCTCCTGCCAGGCTGAGCAGAAAACAGCATGCTGGCATTTCAGCCGGGCAGAGGGGAGCGCAGGCCCTGTCAGTGGGCACATTAACACTAATTCAACATGACTTGTTGATATATTTCCATGGCGGTAATGATGTTAATGTCAGTATTTTAATGCCTGTGCGAATGGAAATCAGAGGGAATATTAATGCCGCCGGCTGCTGATCGTGCCAAGGGTGGCGCACATTAATATGTATCGGGTAGCCCCACGTGCGTATGTGGACCGGTCTGTGTGAAGTGACTAATATCACTCCAGTTTAATGTTTCCTTCTCTGGAACTGAATTAAGCAAGCCTTTTCAATGAAATAGTTTCCACTTATTTTGCCACTAGCGCATAAAGTGGACTTAACGGCGTATGTCAGTGACCCCTGATTAACTGTAGGTCCCAACCGGTAGGTAACAGCCTGAGCCAGGGGTGAGAACAGACCATGAGAGAATCTGGTCTTTGATGGACATGAAAGCGTTTGCTGTGTCACCCTGCTGTCACAAAGTCCTTTACTGACCCAATTAATGTGTTGCCTTAACCACAAGTGGGTGGAGTAAATGTCCACTGTGGGTATTAGATCTGTGCCACTAATTAACTCTAAAGCTCTGACATGTCTGTGATTTTGCCTCATGGTTCTGCTCTCTTAAACACTCGTGTCAAAATAGAATACAGCCAAGACACATGACTAATATTACCTGTTGTAAATTGTAATCACTCAAGCACGAACCCGCTGGCAAAATGCGGTTATTTTGACTCATGTCTGGGTTTCTCTGCTTCAGAAAAAAAGCAGAAAAGCAATTTATTTCAGTTTTCAAGCTGCAACTTCATTAGTCTTATCTGCAGCAATTGTTTCAAGATGTGTAAGATTCTGTTTCGCGTCCAGACGCTCACAATGAAAGTATCATATTTTCCACTAAACATGCTCTGAGTAATCCCACAAATTGCCAGCTCCCACTTGTGATCAGATTACTCTGGTATTTCTTCCGGTGGCAGTAATGGATTAGACCTGCACGCGATAGTAAAGTGGGAGAGATTGCTGCCCTCCGTGTGATCTACTGAGTCGTCATCTAGCCCCTTTGACAACTGTATTGTTTGAAAAATCACAAGAAGGGAGGCTTCTGTGAAATCCCACCCTGTAGGGGCTCTTTAAGCTGTTCACCGCCTTCACGGCTGCACCAGTCTCAGTGATGGGATTGCGGCTCTCACTCCTCTCCCCAATGTCAGCAATGAGCTATTTAGTATTGTTGACATTTGGAGCCCCGTTGTTGTTTTCGCACCCAATTATCAAGTCCCCCCCCCCCTCCTGTAAGCACTCTCAGGGAAACACAACTTCCCTAAATGAAGTCAAACAAGGCAAGAAACTAGCAGTGAGACCGTCATAGGGTTATTTTACTTATTTGCATAGATGTAGAAAATTGAAGAAAAAAAATGGCAAATTGAACACGTGTGAAAGTACTGTTGCTTTAAAGACATTTTATTCCAGTAAAAGTCAAATTACTTGTGTAAAAATGTACTCAGATAAAAGTAAAATAAAAGCAATGTTACATGATAGTACTAAAGAACACCTTTAGGCTCCAAAATAAAGTGGATTAAAATGTCAATCTGGGACAACATCATGCTTTTCCCAGTTGGGAACCGCTCCACCAAGGCCTTACTTCCAAACCAACAATAAATTCCTTGTCTCTGCAGGCGGCACTTTTTGCTGCCTGTGCGCAACCGATTATCAATTACAAATGTATGACCACCTCCCTCAGTAGCAAGGGCGCTGGGTTCCTTTCAGAAGTGCGAGCAACAAATACGTTGCTTTTTTTCTAGTGTACGGAGCTCTAAGCATGGCTCTCCGCTGAGCTCACACACCTCCGGCTGCTGCAGAGACTGCGACACGTGGCCAGCAGACGACCAGCCGAAGGCGCTCCTCTTGCCCACTTGCCCACGTGCCTCCTGCGTCGTCGCCCTGCAGTTCTGACAGGCAGACGCGGTGGTGCACAGGGCTCCAGGTACTCATCTGAACACGAGAGAGGCGCAGATGGGTTTAGGTTCTCTCCAAGCCTGCACTTGAGCAAGCAGCAGTAAATTACGATGTCCGCAAGCTACATGACATCACCATCAGCAGCTTGCACACACACAGAGGAATTATCAGTTATCACAAGGCTATAGCATCAAGTCATGCTTTTCATATCATTTCAAAACATTTTAGTCTCATTTGGCCACACCACTTTAAAAGGTATTGTTGATTTCATATCACCCAGATTCCAGTCAAATTGTTGTTAAATGTGTGGTTAAAATTATGTTTACACTCTACCAACTATAATTTCAGCACGAGTAACTGGCATGTGGAGACATCAACCACACACATGCTTTGTACGTAATGACATTTTGGCAGCAGGCAGCCTGGTCTGTAAATGCGCCTAAACCTGCTATAATCCGAAATGTCCTTCATTTGCTATAATGCTTCCTCTGTCACACACAGCATTAACATCACTCACTGTTGTGCACTGCACACCTGAGCAATTTCCCTGTACAATGCCACTGACAGAGTTCCAAAACAAATGTACTGATGTGAAGCAGACAGAGTGTAGGCTCTGAAACGCTCTCCGCCTGAACGACATTTTCATGCTCGTGTTTCAAGAGGTCTACGGCGGTGAACCGCGTCACGGAGCCGAAAAGAGTGCCTGAACAGTTTTTGCACACTGTGTGGATGCATAGCTGTTGACGTTCACCGGAGAGAAAGTTAGAACAATCACTAAGTTTGTTATTGTTCTCACCTGAAGCTAATGAAGCTAATTCTGCGAGCCCTCTACCCCATGAAGTCCTCCAGGCTCTGCTCCAGGTTCGGGGGAGTGTCATAAACAGCAGAAAAGGCCCCAACACACCTCACTGAAGGTAGAAGTTCCTTAAGTGTCATCAGTGGAAGATGCACCACGAGCAAGTTAGCCTGACCCCGCATCCACCTGCAGCATTGCAGGTGTGTTTGATTCAATTTAGGTCACTTAGCGGTGCTGGCCCGGTTGTTTGGGAATTTTCTATTGGCTTACACATTGTTCCTGTCAAATGAGGGATTATTACCAGTGGTGGAAAGTAACAAAATAGATTCACTTCATCAGTGTTCTTCGGAACAGTTTTAGGGTATTTGTAGTATATACCTCTGGTCTGGTACATTTCAGAGGGGAAATATTGTACTTTTTATTGCACTACATTCATTTGCATGGTATGAGTTAGTTTTTACTATAAATATGATCACCTCAGATAATACGATGCATTTAGGCCGTGCATGCCCACACAGGTGTTTTCGGTAATGTGGCTGGTTGGACCTATTCAGTTGGAGCTGTGTTGTGCAGCTACGCTGTGCTTAACACTTACTAATAAGAATGATAGAGTTGTAATTTCTCCCACATAAAACTAACAGGAAAGCACTTGCTGACTAGACAAGATAATTACGTGTGCCCACAAATTATTGGTTTTCAGGACCTTGGGGCTCCAGCTGTCTGAAAAGGGCCAATCAGCATAATGAGAACTTTTAACTTGGATACTTTAAGTACCTTTTGCTTGCAATACTTATGTACTTTTACTCAAGTAGAGTTTTGAACACAGACTTATTTGTATCAGAGTATTCTTACATTGTGGTATTGCTTTTGTCTAAGTAAAGTATCTGAGTACTTCTTCCAACATTGATGCTTACCAACATTTCGGATGCATTGGTTTTTGGTTTTACCTCCAGTTAAAGTGTGTATGTCATCTGGCCTAGCTGTTTGTTTACAACCTGACTGATTGCCTGACCGCTTCTGTTTCTCGCCATGTTGTACATGTTGTAGGTTACCTTGTCCCCATATCGCAGCAATTACTTTAACGAGCAACATGTTTGTATAACCAAGAATAAAGATGAAACTATGCTGAATATGACAAGTTGTAAAAAACTGGAATTTTCCTTTAAAACTCTGATTAAGCCGTCATAAGAGATTTCATTGCCCTGGTCCCCATCCAGTGGTACTTAATTATGTAACACTATACACTCTTCCAGCAGTAAAATAGAATCATTTTAAGCACCTAATCAGAAATCATTGTGACAATCCAGTGTGTACAGCCAGAGGGAGATTACAGGACTTGGAAGCTTGGCTCTGAAAGCAGTGCTGAGGACTCGGCAGAGAGCCAGAGCCTGTTAAGGTTTGAGCTTTAGCTGAGGAGGAAGCGGGGATGCTCAGGCCTTGAGAGGGCTTAGAGACAATTGTGTGGATGAAAGCCAGGCAAAAGAGACACGCTCACAGGTGGGACATGTAAAATAGGCAGGACTCTACAACCAAGGATGCAGCCTAATAACATCAGAAGCGTCTTTATCCACAAGCCCTTCTCATTCCAGGTGTGTGTCAGCGTCCATGACAGAGCCGCAGCTTGACGCACACAATTGCTTTTTGCCAAGTGAAGCAGCAAAATCCCCAGGCCCTGCTGACATGTAATGACAAATGTGTGAACACTGGCTGGGAAACCGGCTTTGATTTCTGAAACATTGTCTGTAATAATGGTGGCAGAGGGAGGGGAGAATGCTAGAGAGTGCAAATTACAGCAAAGGCAATGGGCTGGAAAAAAGAACAGCCGTGCTGATGATAACACTGTGTGCTTTTTTGACAGAGGCCCCCACTTTAGTATCCATCGCTCAACTTATTCCGTAAAAACACATTGTCAGCTCTGAGGGGAAATGGACCGCTGAATGGCACTATTCCATAACATTTCCTGACTGAGATCTGAGGAGATATGTCTTGTAAGTGTGTCTTGTAAATGTGTAAAGGGGTTGGGGGTTACTCAATTGTTTACTCCCAACAATCTGATGCGGCACTGGATCGGAATAGATGTAAATATCATCTCAAGGTTAACTGCACACTGTTTGCTTTGAATGTGCAGTTGAACTCTTCTGCTCATCGAAGCTTCTCTAAAACTTCTTCAGTGAGAGCTGCCATATGTTTCTGCCCACGTTAATGAATTCCTGACGAGTTTAACTTGGTCCCAGGCATTTCTCACAAAACTAATGGGCCAAGAGTGAATTATTGATGAGTGTTGATCAAGGAGAGAGCAGAAAATAGGTTACCTATAAGCTCACACTCAAACACAGTGACAACCCTGAATATTTCTTCAAAAGGGGGTAAACAGGCATGTGATATGATGATAATATTCCAATCCTTTCCTTGTAATTGCTCATTTGAAAAATAAAATGAACTCCAGTGTTGCTATTGACTTGTGTTCTCTTCAATTCACAAGACCTAATTCGGCTTCGAAGCGGTGCTCAGTGGCAGTCTTATCTCTCTTTCCTTTAACTCCAGCATCCCTTTTCTGTCTTTCTCCCATGTTTGCTGTGGGCAGCAGCAGCGCAAGAGTGATGTGAGTGACCTTGGCCTGGTTCTGTGGGCTCCAGAGGACGGTCATGTCTCACAGCGATCCGTTCCTCCCCACCAATCCCGATTAGCAGGCAGGCGGCAGGCAGGCGGCAGGCAACGGACGGGAACTAAGTGTCGCAGTGCAGAGATGGCTGTCGAGGAGCTAAAGCCGGATCTCTGGCCCAGAAGAGGTGTGAAGAGGGGAGGTGGAGAGGGATTGGGACAGGGGAACAACAACCTGTGGGGCGGAGTGTGTGCATGCAAGGGAAGGGTTCTGTAGGATGAGGATAATGGAGGGATAGTTCAGCAGTGGGTCAAGGACGACAAAGAGTCAGAAGTGATCTCAGTGGGAAAGGAGATGAGAAGGCATAAAGACCTGGGAGGAGGTCGCAATCTGGGCTGCTGAATGTTTTACTGCTCTTCGGAGCCATCACCGCACACTGGGAGGACACACAACCAGACCCAGATGTGTCCTCACACTGCTAGAAAGCACCAGCTCTTTAACTAACCATACTGTATAAGTTTGGAAAACCAAAGTAATGAGCTGAAAGATGCTATAAAACTCTATAGAGCTGAGGGGAACTCCAGTCTCAGGTGATAATTCCGTGTGATGAGTGACACCTTTCACATACAAGCAGTCATGGGATCCATTGTTATTACAACAAGACAAGGTCAAAACCTAGAGTATGGTTTGACCGTATATGGTCAAGCTGTTCTCCTTTACATGTTTTTCTGTTTCTGTTGTCAGACAACGGAACAAGTATGAAACAGTGACTGAAACGCGGCCCATTAAGACTACATGTTAACCAGCAGTCACTTCCAAGCCAACTCCAAGCCGCTGCTCGACGTCGTCTGACAAAATCACCACACACATTAGTTAAAGATAACGGCTGTGCTGTGATTTCAGCTATATTTACTTGTAAAATGATCACTCAGAAAGAAAGTTAGAGCCTAATTCACGCCTATGTCACCTGCCGTGTGGTCAATTGAATAAGATGCATAGAGAGATGTGCCTGTGAGGGAAAAGCCTGACCTCACACTTGCGGGGAAATATATACTGGCGACTCTCTTCTACGGAGAGTAGCAAAGGATTGTCAAAAAAGTCACTAGATTTGTCGCTAGGTGCTTTTTTGAAAAAAAGTCGGTAAATGTAGCAATGAAGGCGCTATTCATTTTGAAAGAGCAACAACCAATGGTGTAATTTCATCACTCATTCAATTAGTCACGGACATTTGCATTTGTATGGCTGGCCTCGCTGCTGCAGTCCAGCCAGAAATACTGATTATAGCCACTTTAAGTTAAATACTGAAAAATTTAAAAGTAATATGTCAAGTTAAACTGGAAAGGCAATTTAAAAAAATGTACATATACATATACACACACAGGTATATACACACACACACACACACACACACACATGCACACACACACGGGATTGGTTTTAAGAACAGCATAAGCACAGGATTCTTATTCACTTAGTTTAAAAACAAAAAACAAAACCATAATAAAAGTTTGATTTAACCTCTAAGTTTAACCCTTTAAGCTACTAAATAACTGCTTGTTTTCTTCAGGCCTTGAGACCAACATTATGTTTTATCCTCCTCAGCCTTCTCCATGCAACACAAACACACACATACAGTACATGTGTAGTGTATACACACAGGTACCCAGCAGATGGGCTCATGCTATGACAGCCACCTTTCTAGTGTCCTTGGCTCCCTCCTCATATCCCCCCTCCCCTTCCTGTAATCCTGCTCTCTGCTGTAACTCTTTCCTCTTGATTAAAATCAATTTCAGGGTGCTTCACTTGCAAGACACGCAACAAGGTTTACCATGCAGAAGCACTGGAAGTTCTCTCTCTCTCCCCTTGCTTTCCTCCAGCCCCTTCCATTTCGTTCTCCCTCCTTCCAACTGTCCCTCCCATTATACACTTCTCTTACATCAGACCCGGGCAATCGACCCCAGTGATAATCCAGTCTTTCATATTGGGAGATTAATATTGACTCAGAGCCCTGGAGCTGATGCTTGGCCCATCCTCCAGGTGCTGTAGCATGCAGAGTATGAGAGATGGAGCTTAATATACATTCAGCTAGTGCCTCTCACCCCAGAAGAACTGCATTAGAAACACTGTTAAGAGCGAGGAAGCGATTCTGGTCTGCCAGCTTTTCAGCTGCAGTGTATGCATGCAGCCGCGGACGCTTTAAAATAAGACATACTCCTCGCCATACATGTGTGCTGATATGTATGCATGTGCACACAGCTTGACATACTTTCGTTTTAAACCCCCAGGTGTTGTTGAGGCGAGAACAAACAGATAGCGTGGATGACCAGAAAAAGGATATGCCACAAGGTTTATTGAAATATTGTTCATCCATTTGCTTAGTTCACCAATTAATTTTCCAGCGGAGTAACCATGATGAACACACACTGAGACAGTCAGTTCATGGGGATTAATGAAGATTTGATGAGGGCAAATCAATGATGTTCATTAAATACAAATCAGTTAGAGACATGAAATCGAATGCTCCCCAACACAACAAAACTAACAGGTGAAAATGAACACATGAAGTATAGATGGAGTCTATGGCAGGGTGAAATTTGAATTCATAGTCATCGATTTATTGACTAACCAATGTAAATGTGCTGATAAGTAAGAGAAACAGTAGTGTGTCAAGATTAGCTGTTGGTAAATCTTCTGGAAACGTAAGCTCATGACAAAGGCTTTTAATTCTCCAACATGAGCCAGAAGTAGACAAGACCTATTCCTTTTTCCAACAGACCAGAAACTATTTTCAAAGTAAGAAAGAACTGACAGTCAGCTAAACTCTGCCCATCTTAGTTACCGTTTCTGCATTGTCAACTATGCATTTCAGAGTGATGTTGGCAGATTTGCCATCCAAAATATATGGTAATTTCTGGACCAAGTTCATTAAAAGGAAAAACTACTATCTAGTCCTTTACAGTCCCACCCAGTGGTGGGTGAAGTCCTGAGAATTTCAAACATAATTTTTTCTAGCAAATGAAATGCTTCCATTTGGCCATGGAGGTAATGCTTGGCTAGTACTGCAGGTAGTTTGCTAGCTAGTTGGGTATACTAACGTTAACAGAATACATTATGACAAACACACCGTTTAATCCAGTTGAACTTTTGCTCTTGTGTTCTTGGCTTTAGCATGTTTTTGACGGTTACATACATGATACATGGTAACTCAGTGCCATAATGATGCTAAAAAGATAGGAGCTAAAGCTTACCAGTCCTAAGTAAAAAGCCATCATCTTCTCTAGCCCTAGTACCGTGTTATAAGGAAAAAGCAGGAGCAACTAAGGAATAAATCAGGCTATTATGTCTTACTTCTTGCTTACTATAACTTAGAAAAGCATTCTTGGACAAGCCACACACTGGCTTTGTGGGTAGTATTTTCAAAAGACGGTTTACTTTTATGAGAAAAAAGCTTCAAGGATGATGATTAACCAGGACCCATACAGTCAGTGTATGTAGCTAGGGCCTTGGCCTTGCACGTAACACTACGTTACTAAATTTGATAGTAGCTAGTAGCCAGGCATGTTGACATTAGCAGCTTATCTTAAAACACGCAGTTTCATTTCTCTAACTTTTGCTGTTGTGGTTGTTGTGTTGTTTGCTGTTGGTTTTGAAAAGGCCAAGAAATGGCAGCACCCTTCTATCTTTTTAGATGTCAAGTTGTGCTCTTATTAGTGTCCTATACATACCACTTGGGCATGTTGACTCCAAAACCAGATATGCCTGCTGTGTCAGTTTATGGTTGCTAAGCTATGACTGGACAAAAACTGAACAGGGGAGGGCATTAGCAAAACATGAGGAGTTAACTGGACTCCTGAGGCCACAACCATTTCTGACATCTAAGTTATTATATGAAAACCAAATTATTTACAGGCTTCATAAAGCTGGTTTAAAGCAAGTAAGTCTAATGTTGCTACAGATATTAAATGCCTTGAATGAGCTAAGACTCCAAATGTCACGGCACCCATCTAATTAATAAGCATCGTGTGGCTCTTGCACCCCTTGCCCTCTACCTAAACCTCCATCAAAACCTGATAAGCAAACACATGCAAGCAAAAGCGCAATGTCGAGTGTTTTACAACCTGGCAATTAAAATTTCCACCCTTGTCCTTTGGATTTATCACGTATAACCTGAAGTGCAGAACGATGCACAAATCTGAGATTGTGACCATAAAAGACAACCAGAGTTCAGTGTTAACAACCTCCCGGTCATTACACATCTGCCATTCAGAAATAATAACAACAATAACAACATGACAAAGAAAATGAGCTTGCTCTGGCAGTGATGTTTTACTAATGTTTGTACTCTATTTTACCAGTGAACACGCAGTCAACGTTCAAGTTTTAGCTGGTAGAAGTATATCCAGTGTACTGGCACTGCTTGGGAATTTTACAGCGGATAATGCATTAGACAGACACAGTCATGTTGACGTTATGATTGTACACGGCTGCATGGGGATATTTTCTGTCCCAAGTCCTCAATTTATTATTTGAAATTGTGAGACGGATCTATAGGGATGATTCATAGCTGAAAGAAAAATAGCTTTCTGCTTTGACAGGAGTGAAGCGATCAGGAAGGGGAGACAATGAAAACAAAATGTTTGGTCATGTTTGAGAAATGGCTGACAAGGGAGGACCAGTCAAGTTGACAGCCAAAGCGTTCTCTTCCTTGCTGACTTTTTGCCTCCATCATGATGCACAGTTTTTTTTAAAACAAGTTAGAATACTACGGTGTGTCATGAAATTGTAAGCTTGGACCTATGTGGTTCCATTTGTATTTAGAGTAGTCTTTAAGTTTCACGTATTTTAGTTTATGCCATTTATCATTTTAACTGAGCAATGAGCCATGAGAGTCTGTTTTACGGCAGCTTAAGGACAGCTGAGGAAGAATTAGGCACATAATGTGAAAAAACCCCAATTGAGCAGCAACTAAATAACAGTTGCTACCAAACACTTTTCAGCCCTTGTGTTATTTGTCAAATAGTTGTAGCAGTCAAAGGTGTACATTTATAAGCTATTTTACATCTTTGAATTGGATTCAGCCAACAAAAAACTGAAGACTTAAACTATCTGATTAATAGAAGCATTTTAAAGAATTGCAAACAAATCTCAGCCAAATTAAAAGTCCTGTTTTACTATGTCCTACTAAATCCTAAATGTGAGTCACAACTTTACACCTTGCGCCACAGACTAGAACTCTTACTTTTATTTCAATCCACAAAACTAAACCCGGAGGTGGTGTTTTCGGACTGCAGCATGGAAATCTGAGCTCTGTATTGCACTGCCCCACTCAGGGAACATTGTTGATCAAGGTTTAGGCTTGACAGAGCGCATATTTAGTCTAATGATCCATTGGCTATTTGTCTAATGAAACAATAGATTATATGTGGACGCTTGCCCACTTCACAGGCTTTTTAATGAGCACATTTGTTTGCATGTATGTTGGAATCTGCATGGTAATTCGTGTATGTGTCTTTGTGTTGAATATATAGCAGGGGAGCATGCAGTACAGCCAGCCTGACGTAGAGGGGTTACTGAGCCATTCGCAGTCCATCAGGGAAGCTAACAAGTGCCCTAACAAGTCCACTGGCCATTCACTCTGTCTGGTTCTCGTTTTTACTCTTTCCCCCAAGTCCCTTTCACTCTTGAGCCATACCTCTATTCTCTTACTGTCTCTTGTACAGCCTCCTTCCTTTGCTCTCTCTTTCACACTCCTCACAGATTAGAGGATATTAGCCATGGCAGTAAACACAGTCCCTTTCTCAGATCCATTGGCAGTGAGAAGGTGAAGGGAGGATGGGTCTCACTTTTTGCTCTCTTTTCTAGCCCCCCTGGATGCTGAGGCCAGCACTACTAGAGAGTAACCGAAAGTGTCTGTGTGTATGAAAGGGTGACAAGCGGGAAAAGACAACAGCAGACGAGACAATGCCACAGGGAGGGGTAGCATCCCACTGGCACCAGTTCACATTAGAGGTCATGTAATTTCAGCAACCTGAAGGAAGGGAAAATCTTTTATCAAAGCAAGTACTCACCAGGCCAGAATACTCAGCTAAGAGATTGTGTTTCTTCACAGGCAAGCGTCCTATCTCTGTTTTGTGCCTTGAAATGTGAACCTCATCCCAATTTTGTTTATTTATAAGGTTTGGTTTCTCTGGGGGAGGAATCGACCATTTCACATCCATAGAGAACTATACATTTCCCCTGTGAGTGCTGGAGTGGTTTAATGAGTACCTCGGGTTCACCTTTGTACTCCTCCCCAAAAACAGACTCGCACACGCACACACACACACACACACACACACGCACACACACACGCACACACACACACACACACACACACACACACACACACACACACACACACACACACACACACACACACACACACACACACACACACACACACGGGATGCAGTATGTTAGTGCAGTACAAACCCTGTGGGGAAGTCGCTTTGATAGAGGGGTTTATGTCCCTCCCAAAGGGCCTGTAGCAGTGCTCACAAAACAGTCACAAATCAATACCGCACACATCTGTGAGGGTGTGATTAAAGTCTCCCATTCTCTTGACATCACCCACTCCACACACACAAACATATGAATGTGTGCATGTTCACACACGGATAAATGCACCCCAACACACTCTGTGCGCTTAACAGGAGGCAGATGAGAAAAAGGAAACGTGAGAGGAGGTTCAAGCCCTGAGAAAAGGTTAGCGTGAAGTGTTAAGTTTACCTCAAGGTACAAAGTCTGCTTGTGTGAGACCCCTGTGTATGGCTTCAAGTAACCCATTAACATTTGCCCTCAGGGTTAGTGCAATTTGACTACAATTTTAAGGCTACGGCGGCACAAGGAGACAAAGACTGACCTAAATAGATTAATGTGAGCTTTGCTTTTTGGACACAATGGGCTGCCGCCGCTGAGGTACCTGCGGACATGGAGGAAAGAAATTCATCAAAAAGCAATCATCAGTACTAGGTGGTGACTGATCTAGCATGGCATCCATTCATTATGTAAATCTTGCAACCTAGCTTTCTTTCTCATCAAAGACCCTCATTCTGAAAAATTAGCCACTCTTCGTGTGTGGAAAAACAAAAGAACACTAAAACTGGACTGTTGCTATGGAAACTGTGGGAGAAACCATTTTAGGGAGAGCCGAGCGGCGGGGGTGTGTGTATGTGTGTGTGTGTGTGTGTGTACTGTCGGTCGGGTGCATGAGGAGAGCAGTGTTAGCAATCAACAGGTGTACTGGCAACAGCAATATCTGAGCCCCAAATGGAATGGTAAATTAGATTAAGGATGCCGTGACATCGGACAGTGGATTAGTCTAGCAATATGATGCTGTCTGTGCCAACCAAGATTGAGTATTAAAGTGAAGGTGCTGTACCTATTGTCCCTGCCGCAGATGGACCTCATTATTAGATTACTCCATGGCTGCACAAAAAAAAAAAATAAGGCGATTCATTGATGTCTATCAACACTGCAGAGCTACAAGGGAGACTCCAGCTCACACTGTCATTTAAAGCAAATGTGGAGTTCCTATGGAGGTAGAAAAAAAAAAAAAAAAAGCTAAAATAATACAGGGCGGTATGAATATTGCAGGATGTGAAGAATACTCCGAAAACGCTCAGTGTCACGCTTACTTTTAGCCAACTGCAGCTAACATGGATTTGATAAAAGATTCAAGAGGACAGAGGGGGAGAGACAGACAGACAGACTAACTTCAAGGGCACATCAAACCCTGAACGATCATCTACATTTATGAATCAATGATCCTTGTTGGATGAAAGGGGGAGATAAAGGGTTTTCTTATCTTTGGGGTAATTTCTGTGTTGAGGGACCTAATTTTCATTTCTCTGGATGAAACGCACCAAAGTGCAGGAAACCTCCATTTGCCCAAGCATCGGCCATCTCTGATGGCATCCTATCTCTTCATTCCGGTCTTTTTATTCCTCTCCCTAAGGCAAAACTTAGTGAGGTTTGACAGCAAACAATGGTCTTCATGCCAGCTTCCAGGACGTCTGTGTCTGGAATATAAAATGTGATCTGTAGCTGCGGCCTCTGTCTTCATGATCTGATAGGAAAGCGTTAGACAACTCAACATCGTATCAAAGTCTGGCCAAGCAGTTTGTCTTTCTCCGTACCTTTGGTTAATGTGGGCTGGGGTTAGAGTCAACTTTATCCAGGATTTGTTCTCAGGCCATGAAGGATTATCAGCACAGGCAGTTCCTCTGAGGTGTTGGGCTGCTTCTGTTGACTGATAAGATCATGCTCACCAGCATGAATGGATGCACACAAATAAAAATACGATATACTGTATCTTCTCACCAAGAAAGCAAACAAGCATATATCCCACAATGTCTAATAATTACTTAAAGGAAGGACATAAATTGTGGCCCCCAAGGAGCATTTTTGTTATGAAACATCCAATCGAACTTAACATTTGATTGCGTGCAGCACTAATGGCAAGTTGAAGCTCGAGATTAAACTTTGTAGAAACCGGATAATACGTTTAACAGTTCTTTCGAATCGTGTGGCAATGTTACGGTCAATCAAGCAACTATAAATGCAGTGTTGTGTTTCCAACTGCAAAAATGAAATCTGAATTTGCTCAAATTCACATCTTTGGAAGGAACCGTACAAACAGCTGCTGTGGATGCTGCATTCCAAAGTATTTAGTGTCATTTGCCATACTAAATTGAAAATGGATGACTTTTTCAGAAATGAAGTTGAAATACTTACAACTCATGGTCTTAACATAAACCTATGGTGTTGTTAAATTACCCATGAGAGTCCCATGCAGCTGTGTTGGAAAACATTAAAATTTCCATTTAAAGAAATCTTTAAAATGCTAATTTACAGTTGGGCAACATACTTCTGGGACAAGTGCTTCCTCTCATTTTTCCCCCATTTGCTACTGTGTATTTATATATATTCACAGCACACCAGGACAGACTCTGCTGCAAACCTCCAGGTATCTGTCTAAATCCACCACTGTGTTATAAATCACTGATATGAAATTACTTACAAGAATCTACGATTTTCATTGTAATATTCTTCCTGATTTATGTGCCATAAAGCAGCATCATGAGCCTAATCCAGCAAGCACCTTGCTTGTGACAGGATAAGGAGGAGGAGGATAAGGAGGAGGAGGAGGAGGAACCATTTGGGGAAAATATCTGAGAGCATGGTGCACTTCAGATTATTGGGTGAAGGAGACAAAGAAGAGGACATGTGTGCACGTGTTTGTGTGAATGTAGGGGGTACAGATGAGCAATACACTGGGCGACGTTCTCTGTCACCTGCTCAGGCCCCACGACAATGTCATCAAAAGCCCACGCCTGAGAACCTGTCACGCAGGATAGATGGAAAGCGGCCGAGTGGGAATACATGTGTGTATACCTGAGAAGTGAACATCGCAGCCTTTCAGCTACTGATAAGTATGGGAGTTAACTCACCCCGCCTTTTGCTGCGGCGGCTGGAGCTTCTTCCTTTCTCAGCCACCTCCACAGGGACAGATTGGCATGCAGTGAGTTCACTTCCACACCTGCATGCTGAGGAATTATTCAAATCCTTAACTTGAGTAGAAGTTGTAGAAAATACTCCATTGGAAGTAAAAGCATGGCATTTAGTTTTTTTCTTAAGTAACAGTTTTTGCAACAAAATCATATTAAGGTATTGTACTTTAAGCAGTCCTCATGAAGATGGCTCCCTTCAGGGTGTTAAATAATTGCTACCTTGATGTGTAAACAGCAGCTTAATTTTGCAGCTGGTCCAGGTGGAGCCAAACTAAAACGCTCAGAAAACCTGTTTTCCTAATCAGCTTCTTACTATATGGGTCCTACGTGAACACACAAATATCAGCCTAAGTTAAAGCCATTGAGGTAATTTCACCAGAGCTAATGAGTGGATATTGAGTTTAGATTTTTTTTTTTTTCTTTTAAATACATGAAAGACCATGAAGAAGAATCATAACATGCTGCTGAAAGCTCTGTAAAAAGCTAGTCGGTGGACCTTGAGTTGAGATTTTGTTTTAACAAATGTGTGTTTCCATGGTCAAGAGTGAACTTTTACACTAAAATTTTCAGCTGCTTTAACTTCTCTTTGCGATTTTGGGTGATTTAATCTTTTAAATGAAGGAAATTTATAAACTAATTTCTTTTTAATCCAAAATCTTTACTTGCAAAGTAACAAGTAACTACAGCTGTCAGATGAAAAGTAAAGCATAGTGGTGAAGCAGAGGTATAATGGAGCATGAATTGAAAATACTGGAAAAAAATAAAGTACCTCAAAACTTTAATGTTTCATTCAATGTACTTGGTTACTTTCATTAGTTGCATGTCAGTGTCAGATTCACCTGGCCTCTCTGTTGCTGTTCTTCATGAGTTACTGTACATGTAGACTGTAGTTAGGTCCTCCTCATTTTATTTTGCTCGTTCGTATTCATCTGAAGGCTGTTTTGTAGAGTCTGCTTCTGGGCTATACCCAGAATGTGTCCTAGCCAGCACAGTGTTCAGTGATCAGTGTGATCTCATGGTGGATATTAGGGCTTTTGGGCTGAGCATAGAGCTCCTGGTTGGATATCTTGCTGAGCCAGAACACACAGCAAACGTTTCTTGGAGATCAGTTTTGGAAAGACACCAGATTTTTAATAGCAGTCATGACAACCCTCCAACTTTCCAACCACACTGGAGAAAAAGAAAAAAAAAAAAATTTGCATTTCTGACTGCAAGAAAGAACCTCAAAACAAAACTGTAATTTTATTACACACAATGAACCGAGATTAAATCAGAGTCTAGAATGATGCTTACATAAACCTGTTATTTTGATGTAATTCAATGTATACATTTCTATACATTGAATTACATTCCCCGAGTAAGTTCGCAATGCATTACATTTTATGGCATTTATTTTTTTTGCTTTTCAAAATACAGACTTCAACCTGTCAAACATTTCCTGAAGTTAACTGCTGTCTCAGCTACGAAGATGGCCTAAATATAAAAATATGGATGTGACAAGTTTGTGAGGCAACATGTTTATGAGGGATTATTTCCTGGTGGAGGCTTCCATCTCCTCCTGTGCGATTCAGTTGAGTGACAGTAGAATGACAGAATGATAGAGCAAGAGATGATGAGAGTACTGATATAAAAAAAACACACTCTTCATGGATGCAGATACACTGGCATAACCTAATGAAGGCTTCCTGTTTAATCTATATTATCCCATTCTGAGAGACCTGTTTTTCAGACTTTAAAAAGAATCTATGGAGGCCCAGTGCTCCTTCTGAGGGAAAGCTATTCCGTGCCGTTAGGTTCAATTACACCTGTCTGTGTGCAAATGCAAGCAAAGATAATGTCAGTTAAGTTTATTTGTAAACCCCTTAGTCTCAGACAGTCTCCAGGGGCTTCCAAAATGTGACAGAAGAAAAAAGAAAAAAAAAAATACCCTCAATAAAATAATGAGAAGCTATAGGGAGAAGAAAAATGATACATATAAAAAGCCTTATCTGATATAAGCGCAGAGAGAGGCTGAATTAGGATCTTTCAACTGGAAGCAGCACCATAAGTGTGAAGCAAACTTCTTCACAATTAGGACACCTCTGTCAGGTGTTTCAGCAATAACATGTATTTATTTGGTGGTGAGACTCCTGTGATATTACAAGTCCGTACAGGATGAGCTCACATTCCCCTGCCGACCCCCGGCAGAGATCCACAAGAGTTAAATGGATATATACTGATTCTAAATAGACAAACATGCTGAATTCACATAAATCTAATTCCTACTACAGGAAGAGGCTTAGGAGGTGGAGGGACTTAAACTGCTGGGAAGCGGATGGTGCCTGAAGCAGAAAGGATGCAGCGCTGATTTGTGGTGGTATGTGCAGAAAAAAAAAATAAGAATCAACTATTTATATGGATCGCTTAGCTGTTTGAGGTAGGTCATAGTTATATATGGACTTGTAGTTGCACTGAGCCTCCCGGCATGGATGACTGCACTAAAGCACATATCTGGTGTGGTCCGGACAATAAGTGACAGCTACAAGCCAATGTGATTATTTACTGTAACGCGACCTTAACCCTTACATCATTTTGTGTCTATTAGCATGCCTTGCATTCTAAGAAATATATCAGAGTCTATAAAGTTAAAACTATTTTCATCAAAATATTAGCCTACTAATGACATTCCTTACACCAGTAGTTCCCCTACCCCCCACATCATTTGCATGAATTTGACTGCTAGACTGTTTGTTTGCCCCAAACTGCCAACATACCAACTGTATGTTAGCCGTGAGCTAGCTAGCAATGGACACCCTGACCTTGTCTGTGGGAGTGTGCCTGTGTGTTTGTGTCCAGTTCGGCCTCAGACTGTTGTCAGATGTAACCAGGAACTTCTGTTATTTCCTTCCAGTCTCTCTCTCCTCTGCACATCTATGAAGCAGATTCATTAAGCCCCAGGATACATCCAAGTTTTTCATGTCAAGCTGAAACATTTTCAATTCATGCGGACGAGCCTACACGTCACTTAGTAACTCTTTCGGGTGAATTCATGTCCAATTGCATCTAATTGGGCATTTCCATACCATTGAGTTTCGGAGGGGTATTCCCTTATCGGATTGTTTTATTCCAATACTTTTTAGAGGCTTGGGAACCACTGCCAAAAGGCTGGGCCCACAGTGTTAGGGCAGAGGCCAGGCACACAAGAAAGGACCCAAATGTAGATCCGCACTAAGGCAGGCTGGACAAGTGAAGTAACTTTTTAATAAGTGAAATAGGCTTACAGTCAATTGGTAGGACAAGATGGCAGGCAGGAATCCAGGAACACAGGTAACAGGAAAAATTAACACGAGAACTAAACCAGGAACAAGACAGGTAATCCAACACAGGGAAGTAAATCCACTGAGAGAATGAGGGAACAAACACAGATGAACTGAAACAGAGGGAAAAGAACTCAGACACTTAAAAACACAATGTGATTGGGTGATTGGGAACAGGTGACAAACATCAGGGCGTGGCAAACAATCACAGAAGCAGGAAAAAATAAATACAGGAAGTAAAACAAACAACAGACACACAAGGTAGTATTTTCAAAGTAAAACAGGAAATAATAAGAGTCCAAAGAGTCACTCAGAAAAGCAGGTGTAACGCACAGGTTCCGCTCTTGTTAGCTCTGTAGGACAAACTTAAGACACTTGGCAATTATACTTGAATACTTTTGTAAAATTGCCAAACACAGTGAGATAATTTCCCTTTACCCTCTTTGTTTCCACTGGTGTTCAGACTGTGTTGCAGCAAACCTTCATTTATCATCACCACAATTAACCTGAAAAAGCCACTTTCCTGGTTACTTTGCATACCATCTACCTCACATACTCTTAACAATACTGCCATCTCTGCAGTCCTTGGTGACAAAAACTCTCTCACAGCCTACCAGCAGTCCATCTCATACTTCATCTTTCGGTGTGACACCAACTTCCCGAGAGCTTAATTGCTCTGAGAGAAGTGAACTTTTCATCGGGCTCCTCCACTATGTCTGACAGATCCCACTCATCAACTGTCGTCAGTCATCATTAGCAGAGAGCCAGAGCCAGAGGAGCCACTGGGGGCTCTCAAAACTCTACATCAGGCTGGACAATAACTTTGGCTTTTAGCATTGTTCTGCCGACATCCATGCACAACATCCACACACAACATTTGTGCACACTGTCCGAAAAGAGACTTTGCCACATCCATTGATGGAGAGAGCATGAACCACTCTCCCACTGCACACATCAATTTGTCAGTCATGAACCCTCGGTGTAATTACCATATACAAATGTAGCCTGTCAAATCAGCGCTATTATTAGTGCTAGTTTTTCTCAGAATTAAACTATCTTTCCCGTTGTCACACCCAGGCGCAAGACAAGAGGCAATGGGGGTTACAAATCAAACACAAATTTAATCAGAAAAATGTAAAAAGAAAGCAAAACCCAAATTGAAAACAAGATGGTGAAGCAAACACTAATGACTAAATGTAATCAAACCAAATATAACCAAACCAGTAACTTTACAAAAAGGTACACAAAATGCTGAGTAGTACCAAGGAATGAGAGCACAACAAAACAGGAAAACCAACCAATAATTGATAAATCACCAGTAAGTACTTTATTTTGCCCCTTAAAGTAAAGAAATCCTCATCAGCATCATCCTACAGAACTAAAAGTAACTACTGATTTATACTGGAAATTCCTAATTAGTTCCGTAATTACCAGGTTCCTTCAAGAAGAGGAAAACTCTCCATAGCTGCAAAAAGGCTGTTGATACCCTTCTAATGGGTTTTTTTTTTCTCTATGTTGAAACAGATTTTTCCATTTCTAACTAACTTCCATTCCTGCCACTAGCACACTTTGTTGTCGCCTACTTTTTTTTGTGCCAGCCAGCAATCCACTAGATTTTCTGAAAACCATTTGGTGGAACACAGCGTCAAAGGCAGTGTGACATCCAGTGTTCTAGTGTAACAAGGCCGTGTACCGTCACTCTACACATAATTAATCCAGTAAGAATAAAAAAGGTGTAAGTTGTCCTGCCCTGAGGAGATGCAACAGAGCGTGAGGGAAATGTCAATCAACGTCAGTGTCCACACAGTCAAGATAAGAGATCTAATCAGACACAACAAATGGAAACACGTGTGCAGGCCTAGGTGTGTAATCATCTTCAGTTTTCATAGACGTCAGAATTGCCAGGAAGGTCCTGTATGTGGATTTAAGGTTGCTCTCTGGCTTGTACTCAGCCTATCAGCCAAAAAACAGTCCCTCGAACAAGTGAGTGGTGGTCCCTGTTTTGCAAAAATCACCTCACTCTGAAGGTCTACAACTCGGCTCCCTCACACACATTACACGCTTTATTTGAATACACAAATTACCTTCAAGTATGTAGGATTTAAATATCTACAAAGGTTATGTACATACAGTATGTGTACACACACCTTTGCAAGAACACTGTATTGTTCTACATTCATTTCCTAGGGGACGACTTTAACCTGAACCGTAAGCACTACATCCCAAACACTAACCTTAACCTCAACTAAAAACTAGGTCTTACCCCTAAAATTTAACATGCCTTCATAACTTAACAGAAAATAGGTTACATAGCAGTGCATTCAAAATCGACCCCATGTCTATTAAAGAAATAATTCATGTGAGAGTTTCTGATCTGCCACCTCTGTGGTTAAGTTTAGGTAGCTGAAAAACCTTGGTTAAAGCTGCTCTAATCAATGATTCATATCATATTAACAATATATGAAATTACAGTGTGAAAGGTGTAACTCTCTGTGCAATCCACCAAGATTTATCATCGAGCGTCGTTTTGGTTTTATGGCCCACAACTTTACTATTTGGGTTGAGTCTCGTCGCTCTCATTAACCATGTTTCCAGCTGTTTTCAATAAAAACACTCTGTATACTACCTGACCAGCCCCAGGCGGCAGGCAAACCATGTAATCAATTAGCTATTGAAAATAGTGGACCATGAGGTAACTAAAGCACCAGATACTTCCCTCCACAGTCGGCGGAACCCAAAATACAGCTACAGGTAGAATATATTGGGCTTACATTTGTCAGGTAGTCAGGGACATGACTGTAAATACAGGCTAATGCTGCTCCATTTCTGTTCAGTCGGACAGCTTTTGCTGAAAAATTTCTACCCTGACCTCCACTCTAAGAAGTTCTGCGGCAGTTTAACAACAACACGCCACTTCCACCTTTGCATCTGAGAGAGGACAGTAACACAACCACGACGAGATGACACACGGAGGCTTCGGAAGGAAAACATAAAAATGGAGACAGCTTTGGTCCTCACATGAGAGGTGAGTCCCCATAATGTAACTGTGTGGACCATCTCTTGTCCCCACAATGGCATTAATGCAAGAACACGCTCACTTGCGCATAACACCTCAGGGCCAGGCCCCCAGCAGACGGGCTCCCCTGTGTCCACCAGGCCTGGGGATCCAGCAGACGGCCAGCGTCTCTGTGAAGTCAGCGCTTTAGTGTTAGATCAAATATCTAGATTGCCATTTGTCAGCAGAATACACGTGTACCCCCAGACTCAGCAGATCCCAGCAGGAGTGGGGAGGGGGTTGAGGGGATGGAGGGGGCAGTATAAAAATTTTCCATGTGAAGGAGGATTTAG
Organism: Xiphias gladius; assembly: GCF_016859285.1. Taxonomy (NCBI): domain Eukaryota; kingdom Metazoa; phylum Chordata; class Actinopteri; order Istiophoriformes; family Xiphiidae; genus Xiphias; species Xiphias gladius. The sequence goes on along the minus strand of NC_053403.1, from coordinate 8,593,087 downwards.
ACAAATTCTTTTACCTATTGTTCGATTTGATACTATCAAGAGATATATTATCACTAGACTTTTTAAAATTTTTAGAGCACACTAAAGAGCACACTTCTCTTAAGTAGAGTTTCAAAAACGGTACTGAGAAACCAGATTTATGTATTTTTAAAGAAGACTCCTTGAGTGTTCTCAAAGACACTCAGGGCCTCATTGAGACATTGACACTGGTCTGGTTTCAGTGGATGCCAGTAGAGGCAGCAGCGAAAACCCTCATTCATTATTTTACTTTCTCCCTTAGGCACAAAAATCAAATAATGAAAATCTGAAAATTTAGATGACTCAATGACCCCTTAAGGCTAAAGGGGAAAATCTAGTCTAAATGGGATACAGATACTGTGAGGAGGACAAACCCAGTAGCTGACATAAGGAAAAATTGCACCAGATTACTATGAATATCCAAACTGAGGTAATAGCTCGATTAAAGCTTTCACATTCTTCACAGTAACTTGATTTCCCTAATAACCCAGGTTTACATGATTTGTTTGATAATCGGGTTTGTCTTGTAGCCTACAGGGAACATCTTCGCACTTCAAAATATGAGAAGGAAAATGGAGGAGCATCAATTGTGTTTATTGGCTTTCATAATGTTGAATTTATCTTAATTTAAAAACATAAGTCACATCTAATTTGCTCCGTGACATCTCTGGTAAATGTGCCAAATCAAAATATCAAAAAATATTTGATATGTAGCTTGTACATTCTACAGTAAATTGGAAAATGAATGACTATTTAGGGGCGTTAACTAAAAGCATACAAGTTAACTACTCGTATGTTTGATATGAATCTGACGTTACTCCAAGGCATTTATGGGGCAGTTCCAATAATGTCAGATTTGCCTCAATATGGAACTGAACCTTTGGGAAATTTTCAAAAGATGTGGTCCCTGAGATTAAACCTTAGCACCAGCAGTCTGTTTCCTTTTGTTCTCTCTGTTGACCTTCTTGAAGCCGTCCTGGAGCGGCCTTCAAAAGAAGCAGCATAAGGCATTTGTGCATCAGCTCAGCACTCAGCGGGTAGCACTTAAAACACTGGGCCAAAGTTCAGTCAATTTGAACTCTGACCCAGTGTGTCACAGTTTCATCGATGACCTCACATAGAGTGATGTAAGTAGAAAACAGAGATTATATATATATATATATATATATATATATATATATATATATATATATATACACACACACATAGGCTAATACATGAAGAAACTGACCTCGTACTTTTTAGAATTCCTACAGCTCCTACAAATGTAAAAACAAAAAGTGGTAGTAACAATATCACTATTATTAAGCGGCAGTCAGGTTTTTGATTTCAGCTGAAGCTAAATAATTGGGAAGTTCTATCATCCTAATAACAAGAGAGACAGTTTTCTATATTTTACCCTTATATCTTTTCACCAGTTATTGTAATTCTGTCTGGACTAGCACTCATCTACATTGTAACCCATCTTCAGGCAGCAGAAACAAGCTGTAAAATCTGAAAAATCTGAAAACCAGAGATACAGACATTACCTCTGTTCCATTAAAATGGTTTACCAAATGTCTACCAAGTCAGTCAAATGCAAGTAGCTCAATTTGTCCACGGCTCACACAATAAAAACTTTCCTCTTTTTATCCATCTCTTTCGGTCATAAATATACAATCCAAAATGGTTTTATACTCAGACTTCCCCAACAATACAACCACTGTAAAATTCAGCACATAGTCTCGAAGATATGGCCATTTTGACCAGTTAATTTACAATTTGTGTGACTGATTTTTAGTCAGTTGATTAGTCCGGAAATTTGGTCCAGAGTGAACTATCTCAACAACAGCTGTATTGGATAGGATGCCTGTCATTTTGGTACCACTGTGTTAACCTGCCTTCTATGCATTCAACTCAAAGCCTAAGGACAACTGAGGCTGATGGACGTTGAGCCAAATTTGACATCGTAGAGCTGTCTGTGAATCTGAGGTGACCTAAAATGATCGCTGTACAGAGGAAAAAACCTTTAATTTATGGAACATCACATGGCTTTTCCTCTATTAGCACCCTCAGGCCAAAAAGGTTTTTTTTTTGTTTTTGGTGCTCCTGTAGTCATAAAGATCAAAATCTAATTTTTAATCCACCAACAGTTTTTTTTTTGTTTTGTGTGTAATGAGCATTGCAGCCACATGGGACAGCTAACAAGGCAGAGACTGTTGGTCTTGTTGTGTTTTTATTCTACTACTTTAGCTCTGATCGCTGCATTTTATGGTCTGCTTACATTTGTTTACCTGCATCTTCACGTGTTTACTGTGTGTGTCTTATGAATGTGTGGCACGGTTGGTTGATTGGGTGACTGGTAAGGTTACTGATGTGATATGTTTTGGCACATTTAGGGATGCGGTATTTAAACCTCTTGTTAACTTTTCTCATTATTTCTCCTGCATATCTTTCAGTGTTTTTTTTCTCGTCCTCTTTAGATGTGCAAATAAAAAAAAATTTATTCTCTACATACTAGAATCCAGCTAGCTTTGTTAGTGTAGCAGCTACTGCAGAGTTCAGACACTGTATGATTAGCATTATGCTTGAATGATCATTTTTTCATGTGCACTGAAAAGAGGACAGTTTTCTATATTTTACCCTTATATCTTTTCACCAGTTATTGTAATTCTGTCTGGACTAGCACTCATCTACATTGTAACCCATCTTCAGGCAGCAGAAACAAGCAGTAAAATCTGAAAAATCTGAAAACCAGAGATACAGACATTACCTCTGTTCCATTAAAATGGTTTACCAAATGTCTACCAAGTCAGTCAAATGCAAGTAGCTCAATTTGTCCACGGCTCACACAATAAAAACTTTCCTCTTTTTATCCATCTCTTTCGGTCATAAATATACAATCCAAAATGGTTTTATACTCAGACTTCCCCAACAATACAACCACTGTAAAATTCAGCACATAGTCTCGAAGATATGGCCATTTTGACCAGTTAATTTACAATTTGTGTGACTGATTTTTAGTCAGTTGATTAGTCCGGAAATTTGGTCCAGAGTGAACTATCTCAACAACAGCTGTATTGGATAGGATGCCTGTCATTTTGGTACCACTGTGTTAACCTGCCTTCTATGCATTCAACTCAAAGCCTAAGGACAACTGAGGCTGATGGACGTTGAGCCAAATTTGACATCGTAGAGCTGTCTGTGAATCTGAGGTGAAAAAATGATGTACAGGAAAAAACCTTTAATTTATGGAACATCACATGGCCTTTCCTCTATTAGCACCCTCAGGCCAAAAAGGTTTGTTTTTTTTGTTTTTTTTTGGTGCTCCTGTAGTCATAAAGATCAAAATCTAATTTTTAATCCACCAACAGTTTTGTTCCACGGTGTGTAATGAGCATTGCAGCCACATGGGACAGCTAACAAGGCAGAGACTGTTGGTCTTGTTGTGTTTTTATTCTACTACTTTAGCTCTGATCGCTGCATTTTATGGTCTGCTTACATTTGTTTACCTGCATCTTCACGTGTTTACTGTGTGTGTCTTATGAATGTGTGGCACGGTTGGTTGATTGGGTGACTGGTAAGGTTACTGATGTGATATGTTTTGGCACATTTAGGGATGCGGTATTTAAACCTCTTGTTAACTTTTCTCATTATTTCTCCTGCATATCTTTCAGTGTGTTTTTCTCGTCTGCTTTAGATGTGCAAATAAACCAAACCAAATTTGTTCTCTACATACTAGAATCCCAGCTAGCTTTGTTAGTGTAGAGCAGCTACTGCAGAGTTCAGACACTGTATGATTAGCATTATGCTTGAATGATCATTTTTTCATGTGCACTGAAAAAGAGGGGACACTTTATTTTGATCTAAATTGTTGCCTTATGGCAACATTGTATGAATATCGACTATTTAACCAAATTCTGTTTTACTAAAATATTGCTTTTGCTCATAAATGTTGTCTTTATTTATTTCTGAGCAGAGTTGGAGTTTAAGAATTTATCATCTATTATAAATGAATAGTTCTCTGTGCTGCTGTACCAAATATTGAGTAATAGGTCTATCCTTATTTCTCATCCAGACATGAAATACATAACACTATGGAAAATTGGAATACAACTTAATGTAATACTAATATTATATTGAAAAATATAATAAATATGTTTAAAAATATATTTAAAATGACAAGCCATGAAAGAAGTCATTGCTCCAAAGTTTTGAAAATGGTATCACAGACCATTACAGTGAATGAAGGCCCCAAATGTGCATTTCAGAGGAAATGGTTCCAAACATGATGTTGCCGTATGGAAAGGATTACATGTTATCAGTCAAAGGAAATTGAAACGATCTAAGCATGTTTTGATGAAATATAAATCTTGACAAACCACAGATTGTGTTTACAATGCATGTAATTCATGCCTGATCAGTATGTTTGATGCTAGACTATAAAGGAAAAGCAGGCTCTTGTGACACAAGAAAAATGGAAAAGAAAACACTAAATGTGTATGTGTTGGTATTTCCAACATAAATCTCATAAACCCTGGGGCGAAATATGCTTTTGTTACCAACGAATGTCAGGGAGGCGCGGAGAGGCAGAGCGGAGAGGAGAGAGAGCCCACTTTAGATTATGTGTAAGAAATGAGGAAGGGCGCCACTGGATGCCCACCGCTGCAGGTAAAATTTACAATAAAAGATAATCCATCACATTGTTGGGAAATTTCCACCCGCTGTAAGTGAAAGTGTTGGCATGAGAGACATCCTGGGCAGTCCCACAGCAAGCTGACTGTTGTGCTGACTGTGTCACTTAACAGTTGTTCTGGGCAGGCCTTTTGTGACCAGAGAATTTGGACAGAGTGACTCCGGGGCTCAATGAGAAATCCTGAGGCTGGATGACACGACACCCATGCTGTCAGGGGACAACCCCTGGATTTGGTGCTTCCTCGGCCGATGCCCTCTGTAAGTTTCTAAAACAGCCAGCAGCAAGAGCTAGCCTCCCTCATTTCTTACCTCTCGCCCTTTTCACCGGGTTTTAGTTCAAGGGCTTTTGCACTCATTTGAATTACTTCTGCCTTTAAAGCCTTTATCCCTCATAAATGTTTGTTAAGCGAATAGTTTGACAGTTAGGGATCTATGTATATGATTTGCCTTTTTTTGCATTGGGTTGGACTTAAATTAATTCAATAGCATCAGCTTTCTTACAATGTACCAACGATGAGGCATGGAACATTTTGAGGAATGTAAAGAGAACGTCGTTTAGAACTTTTAGAACCAAAATAGTCCAGTTTAGACGCTAAACAGGATTTACTGGACTTTTTTTTATGTCTCTCTTGCTGGATGTGCAGGGACTCTCATCTATCTCTTGTAAGCATGCACAAAAGGTCAGAACCTGTGGTTAGAAATGCATGAGACTATCAAGCTTGTTTTTGGTTGAGACACCCCATTTACACCTAGCCAATATGTGTCAAGTGACCTGCAGTTGCCTAAGGGCCTCCTTGCACCTTGAGTGCGCCGGATATCTATATTACATGGGGTAAAAAAAAAAGACTGGAAATCCGTTGAATTAACCCCAGCTGGCGTAGGGTTCATTAAAAGTTTAAAAGGATATATTAATCTATTTATAATCCAATATACACACAACATGCATTTTTAATCATTTAAAAGTGCTATTTAGTGTTGCCCAATACCACACATTGTTTTATTTGATTATATTTTGTTTGGTTTATACATTATGTATATACAGTGGCCACCCCTGGTCAAAATGTCTGTTACTGTGAATAGTTAAGTGAGTAGAAGATAAACTGATCGCCAAAAGGCATAAAGTTAAATATGAAACATTCTTTTCAACATTTCAGGCAAGATTAATGTGTTATTTTTGTTTTGTACAGGTTTAAAGTGGAAAAAAAGGAAAGGAGCACCATACAAAAAGTTTGGGCCACCCAAGAGATTTGAGCTCTCAGATAAATTTTACCAAGGTCAGGCTCAGACTTAATTTCAAAGCTTCATAAATACTCTGACTCCTCAAACCTTGTCCCAACAATCAGCAGCCCTGGGCTCCTCTAAGCAGCTGCCTAGCACTCTGAAAATTAAAATAAATGATTCCGCAGTTCATAATGTAATTAAGAAATGGCAGTTAACAGGAACAGAGGAGGTTAAGTTGAGGTCTGGAAGACCTAGAAAACCTTCAGAGAGAACTGGTCATAGGATTGCTAGAAAGGCAAATCAAAACCCGTTTGACTTCAAATGACCTTCAGGAAGATTCAGCAGACTGAAAAGAACTCCTCTCCAACTGTTAAGCACGGGAGTGGATCATTCATGCTTTGGGATTATGTTGCAGCCAGTGGCACTGGGAAGAATGGTGGAGGGAAGAGTGGATTCAATTAAATACCAGCAAATTCTGGGAGAAAACATCACACCCTCTGTAAAAAAGCTGTAGATGAAAAGAAGATGCCTTCAACAACAGGATAATGATCCTAAACACGCCTCAAAATCCACAATGGACTACCTCCAGAGGCGCAGGCTGAAGGTTTTCCCATGGCCCTCACAGTCCCCGACCTAACCATGATCAAGAATCTGTGGATAGACCTCAAAAGAGCAGCGCATGCAAAACGGTCCGAGAATCTCACAGAACTAGAAGCCTCTTGCAAGGAAGAGTGGGCGAGCTGAAAAGTGTTTACAAGCTGTGATGCTTTCCGAAGAGGGTGTTACTAACTACTGACCATGCAGGGTGCCCAAACTTTTGTTTCTCGTCCTTTTCCTCTTTTGTTATTTTGAAACTGTAAAAGATGGAAATAAACGAGTAATCTTGCTGAAAATATTAAAGAAATGTGTCATCTTTAACTTTATGCCTTTTGGAAATCAGTTCATCTTCTACTCACTTAATTATTCACAGTAACAGAAACTTAAACCATCCTGCATTTGCACTAAATAATGTATATGTATATGTATATATGTATGTAAGATTGGTGGTGGTCAAACTCGCAAAAAATAAGGAGCTTTATGAAATACAGTATTTTTTATCATAGATATGCTAAAGTAATAACCAACTTTATTTACAAAGAACAGTTTTTGACACTTAAAATAATTACTAGTACATGCTCGTTTTCTGTGCTGACAGATTAAAAACATACCTTGGGGTCATCTTGCACATTCTGTCAGCACAGGCGATGCAGGGCTTTTTCAGGTTACGTGAGCGCAAAGTGTAATTTATTCTCATGAATGAGCGCCTCTGTATTGTTTTATATTCAATTCCAGATCCGTACCAGTTTCACCAAATGAACCAAAATCAGTTCCATGATGAAACATAAATGTTCCTTAACCAGTTACGAGTCCTATAGCACTAATCGCCGCCGGATAAAAAAGACCTGCATGCTGCCATGTCCTGGCTCAGTCTCCCACCCTCACTACTTTGTCTGCAGGTCCCCTGGGATCCCAGGGAGCTCATCTATCTGTAAGGAACGAGAACAAGGTTTTTGATTTTATTTTTGGCGTGTATAAATTATTCAGAGTGCATCACCCTACATTTATCTCCAATGGAGCCTGGCTGTTCAGTCGGTGTCGAACTCTCTCCGTCTAACTCTTACTCCATCTGTCTTTCTCTTGCTTACTCGCTCCATCTCACAACCCCCCACTCCTTCTTTTTAACTCACAAACACACACGCACACGCGCGCGCACACACACACACGCACACACACACACACACGCACACAGATAAGATCTGTCTTTACCTCATCTCAGAGGGGCCTTGGCAGGCACTCTTAGGAATATTGATCATGACACCCTTGTGTGGCAGGCGTTCTGTGCAGGTGCAGCACACAGCAGATAGAGCAGCATCTCTTTTGGGACAGCTAGAGTGGGATTTTAGCACCATGTTATGAGCTCTGAGTGAGCTCAGTGGCCCACAAGACACAGCAGAAAAAGCCTTTACATGGTACCAACACACTGTGGGGCTCTCAGGGGCTTGGCTTAGCTGTGGAGACTCTGAATAGTGTCACTGTATTATTAATCTAGAAGGAGGCTGAGGCTTACTTTCTGTCTTGTCCTACCCCACAGGCCAGACAAACCATTCTTGGCTCCCTCAGACCGGCTGGGAGAAGCGCGTCAGAGGGTGAATAAAGCCCTACCTCACTGCTGCCGAGGTGCTTTTAAGCAACAGATTTGACGCACCGAATTGCTGGAGCGAAGCTGTTCAGTATCAGACCGTGGAGCAGTGTGGGTGCACCGGGCAACATCCAGGTGGGAATCTGCGACTGTGAAGTAGAGCTGAGCTAAAAAAGAACATGTCTGCAAAACAACATGCCTGCTCAGCGAAAACATTCCCCGGACAAATGAAGCCTCAACTTAGTTCATCCCGTGACCATCTGAAGACACAGTCATATACATTAATGCATCGGATTTCATTATTCATGCATCACATTCGACGGCGGGGTTAGAGTATACTTATGTTGATCTGCAAATGCCAAAGTAAGTGTCCTGTCTTTGAAGAAGCATGTAACAAGCAGAAAATTGTACACACTCACGGGAATTTTACCTGATTAACTCCGCAGGTCAATCAGTCATTACAAACTCATGAAACATTTATGAGATCCATAGAAACAGTTGGACAACCCCACCATTTCCAGATATACCAAACATGTCAGCTTGAATTTTGAAAATGTGCATAAAACGATAAACGAATCATCTAGTCTTGGGCTCGACTATTTCACAGTAAACCTTACACAGCTTGAAATAAAGGTTGGGAAAGTAAATTAGCAGGAAGCACAAAAGTTTATCATTAATCAATTTGTATGTGTTTCTGCTACTTTGTATGATTTTGTAACTGCATTGCTCTAAAAAATATGGCATGCTTGCTGTTTAGACATCCTCAGCGCATTCCTGAAAAGGAGTCCCCGGGACCTACCACTTGTCCTGGGGACCTGTTGCCTGAGGTTACCATAAAGGGTGATGCTGATGTTGACCTTGAGTCTTTCTAGGGTCTGGCAGTTTTCCATTCGACGACGACCTTATATAAGCAACCAGAGGGCCAATCATTTGTGAAGTCTTTTTCGCTGGAATACCATAAATGGTGAAATCTACTTTTCCTCCGAGAGGCGTATCTTTCTGTCTTCTGACTCCTGTAAGCTATTGTCTACACATCGTACCATACATATTCTAATCTTCCAGCCATCACTGTTTTGTGTGTTATTTTGTGTGTGCTGAGCGTTTTACAGGCAATTTCCACCGCATAATTTGAAAGTCCCACCGAGACTGTTAACCTGATTGCTGACTTCTGGGAGGCAACCCTCTCTGATCAAGCAGCCCCAGGAGGCTGAGGAATCCTCAGACTGATGTAATTGAAAGCTCAGAGAAATCCTGCAGTAACAACAACAGTAAGCGACCTAGAACTTTTAATATGATTGGAGGGTGAAATGGAAAATGTTATCGGGCTGTTTTAATTGAGTGGATATTGCGTGTGATTGCGCTTTTAAAATTCTGAAAGTGTATGGGTTTAGTTTTAAAGCACACGTTGACTGTGGTTGAAGTTTTTGTTGTTCGTGTTATTCTAAGCTTAGAGAGGAGATTCCGCCACAGGGTCAGTGTGGAATAAGAGGTTTTTTCCAACTTTATAGCTACTTTAAGGGAACAGAGGAAAACGTATAAAACTGTTAAAGGGCTAAAGTGTCCTTTGACTTAAATAACATTTTTCTCTCTTACCACTAGTGGTATACAACTAGCCATTGACCTTGCGGTCAGATGTTTTCTTAGGGATTATATCTTAAGTAAAAAGTATTTCCCAAGAAAACTGTTCAAAATGAGATCTATATGGATTATCCACAGGGGTACTAGGCTTCATGCAAGAACATTCTTCTACTTCTATCTTAAATCTCTTTTTCCTTTTTTCCGTGAGGTTCTGCTCATGCGAGTGTTCCAGGTAGGATTCACAAAACCCTGTTCACAGCACAAAATTGATCAATTCCACCTGTTCATGAGCAGGGGTCCATTTGTGAGGTTTGGTCATTAGCATTAAGTGACACCCCCAAACTGCCACATAGGGCTTTCTGTTCTGCTAAATTCGTGGACAAGTTTCATTCACAAAAAATGTCGTCCAGCAGTGAAAAGAATAACTTTAAACTGCAGAGCTTGAAGTGCAAATGCCTGGAATCAGCTGATGAAAAAAAAAAAAAAAACGTAACAAATTTAGCACTGTCAGTCTTGATATTTTGGGACCCAAAAAAAGGAAATATCACGAAAGCTGTCAACGCTGTGTCATTGCAGGGCTGTACAGGGACAGAAATAAAGAGGGAATGGAAAAGCCTTAACTTAAAGGGAAGATGGTCAAGGGGAAGTGACAGCCCTCAGTTCCTCTGCACAGCAACTTGCATAAAGATCCTGATATAGCTATTGGAGCGTGAGAATTTTCCTAGCTTGTACTGAATTGTTGTAGTTGTCAAGCTAAAAGACTCATACCAGTGCAACCTAAGAGCAAAAACTCTGTTGTCAAACTAAGCAAATTGACAAGCCCCTGTGCAGATCACATTGATATGGTCAACAGAATGTTAATGTTACATGAATTTCTTTAAAAATATTTATTTTATTTTATTTTGGTTAAAAAAAAAAATTGCAGAGACAGACAACTCAAAGACCAGTACAAAGAAACCCAAAACTACCTGCATGGCTAGATATCACTGGAGGTAATGGAAAAAATATCCTTTTTGTAATTTGGGGGAAAACACACCCTTCGAAGATCTTTAAGTAAAAAAGTGTTTGCTCTCACACTCGTCACGGAACCTCCGCCGTGTGCCCCTTCGGCTGGGTGACATTAGAATTATGTCATATTGCATGGAAACTCACAGCATTAGAGTCAGCCTCTCAGTGAGTAACCTGTGATTAGCCGGGGAGCATGTTTGCTTTGGGGTATTGCAGATATGTTATGGACGTTAAGTAAATTGGCAAACATCTGGGGTTATATGAATAACCTGAATTTTCCACTTAACTTGGGAAATGAAATAACCCCCGCTGTGTGGCTGATGAACAGTGTGCTCAGGCATCCTAATAAATGCTTGCTCATAATTTCAACTTGCTCTCATGCTGAGAGAGGGCAACACGGGGCGGCTGGTGGGGTCTTACTGTTTTGAAGAGGGGCATGAGAAGAAAAACACCATGAACACCACATGTGAGACTTGGGTTAATTTACTCTCTATGTTCTCACTTCAAAACGCAAACTGAGACTGCAGCTAACAAAGTATTATTCCTTAATGTTTAATTAATCGATACAACATTTCGGTTGGAAATGTATGATTTATGAGGAAGCCCACTGGCTGAAATGTAATATGACCCTGACTGTAATGTGTGTCAAGAGTGACATTACACCACAGTGAGAATAAAACAGAAAGTTATATGCTGTATGTCCTTTCAACAGCACTCACAAAGGGACCAAAGTGCCCATCGATCTTGAAAACACTGTAACCAAGGCCACTATGAAATACGAGCCGATGCAAAATCTGCAGGGCTAACAATAGACAACTCGGAGGGGCCAGGCGGGTGGGATGAAAGACAGCGATAAAAGAAGGCAATAGGACATTTTTCCCACTCATCATGAAAAAAGAAAAAAAATAAGAGAACTCAACCATGTGTTAACATGTGCACCTGCATACTTCCCAGCAGAGGCATTCGTCCTCACACACGTATAAACAAACACACAGACACACACACACACACACACACACACACACACACACACACACACACACACACACACACACACACACACACAGGATGCAGCCAATAGTCTTCACTATACCCAAGACGACAGTGACTAGGATCACGGTGAAGCAGGTAAGTGTGGGGTCAAGGCCAAGGCCGTCATCACGGGGAGACTGGAGCTTGAAGCAGTAATCTAACAGCATGCCTAATCGAAGCTTCAGACTCCATGACTATACCCATCTGCATGGGGGGGTGGCGACTTAGAATTATAAAACCTTCACCGGGCCAAGCTTCAAAAGCTAGAACTACATGCTCATGTCTTACAGGGGAACGTTCCTCACAGATTGACTTTATAGGGATGGAGAGGCTGGAGACACGACAGAATACTGTGCGTTCAGAGATAACAGGCTCAGATATCAGGTTTTGAGTTATCTGCAAAAATCAAAGAGTTAAATCCTGTAAATAGCTAAAAGCACTCTCCTTTATTCCTACAAAAAGAGAAACAAAACTAAGTGATGGAAAAAATATCCTCTGTAGAAATACTCTGATGACTAACATGGATGGGAACATTAGGGCTTATTCATAATAAGGCTTATAGGTAATACCTTTCAACCAAGGCTCCTTAAACACCTGCTTCCTCTAATATTAACTGGATAATTGTAGGGTGATGTCAGGGACATGTGCATGAATTAACATATGATTAAGCTATGCATAATCAAACTGACATTGAAACCTTTTCATGGAATTCAGGCCAGTTAAGATTTTTTGGAGGTTTATTTAAAAAGCCTGGCAGTGAATTTATCATAGCAGGAAAGGGTATGAATAAGGCTTTTGCTGGTTGGGTGCCAACTGGCAAAAGTAGCTACTTTTCCAATGAATTGCCAAGAGCACAGTCCATCACTTCCCTGGTGTTAATGGAAGATACTTTTTTCAGACCATTTAATTTCTCATACTCCATGCATTGCAATGAGAATTTTGCTTTTCTGCATTATTCATGCTGCCCTCGTGGATGGCATGGCGGCACAGTGGTTAGCGCTGTTGCCAAACAGCAAGAAGGTTCTGGGTTCCCACCTGCTGGCCGACATGCTGTGTGGAGCTTGCATGTTCTCCCCGTGCCTGTGTGGGTTTCCTCCGGGTACTCCAGCTTCCTCCCACAGTCCAAAGACACAGGTCAGGTTAACTGGCGACTCTAAATTGCCTCTAGGTGTGAACGTGAACGTGAACGTGAATGGTTGTTTGTCTCTCTATGTCAGCCCTGTGATAGACTGGCAACCTGTCCAGGGCGTACCCCGCGCCTCGCCCAATGTCAGCTAAGGTTGACTCCAATCCCCCACGAGACCCTCAAATGATGAGCAGTATAGCTAATGGATGGATGGTTGGCATTATTCATTTGAGACAAAGACAAATGTACAGCACATGTAAAGAAAGGTGGCTAAAATAAGCACAGGCAGGGATGGGCACACTAGCCTGGGTGCTGCAGGGACTAGAGCTGTGATTTTTTTTAGCCATACTTGGGGCATAGCTTTAGGGATGGCATCGCGGTTGGCTGACTACTTTTCCTACTGAAATATTACACCAACTATTAAATGGACTGCAATGAAGCTACCGACATGCATGGTTCCCAGATGATGAACCTTTCTGACTTTGGTGACTTTGGTTTTTGTTAGTGTTAGTGAAATCTATTGGATGGGTTGCAGTGAAATTTGGTATAAACACCCATGGCTTGCACAGGATGAATCATAGTGACTTTGGTGACCCCCTCACGTTGCATCTAGCGCCACCTGCAGGTCAAGTTTTTCATATCTAAAAGTACAAAAAATGCATATCTAGAAGTGATGAGAGGCATTTTCCTCAAATATCTCAAAATCTACTTGGTACAACATTTCCCACAGACATTCATGATTTCCAGATGATGTATCTTAAGGACTTTTGTGATCCTTGACTTTTCCTCTAGCTCCACTATGAGGACTACATTTATTGTTTTGACTTTAAATGTCTAGACAGCTATTGGATGGATTGCCATATCCCCCTCAGGATGAATTACAATAACTTTGGCAATCCCCTAACCTTTGATCGAGGAGCATCATCTGGTCAAAATTTTAATTTGTCCAGTATTTAGGTTTATGACTATATATCTGCAAAACCATCAGCCTCAGCTGCAAATGTTAGAATGCTAACACATTAAAATAAGATGGTGAACGTGGTTAACATTATACCTGCTAAACATCAGCGTGTTAGCATTGTCATTGTTAAGATGCTGACATTAGCATTTAGCTAAGAGTACGGCTATGCCCAATTGCAACCTTAAAGAGCCGCTATCATGGCTTTAGACTAGTTACTGGATTAATGTTACTTGATGGCTTTCCTAACCACTATCCCATGTTGGCACCAGTCCAGCCTGATCAAGGGTCAAACAGGCTTGAATGAGGCCTTTGACCTCCTCTGATTTACTCCTCAGAGAGATGACAGCGTATTCCTCATCCCAGCTCCAATGCCGACATGCACTCAAGACTCGGGCCATAATCTGCCATCAGGAGGAAAATATTAACCTGTGCAGTAAAGTTAATAGCATAGGCACATTTCACTTGTGCTTGGTCATCAGGTTTTGAGGGGACAAAGGTTAACTGGAGTGAGGGGAGATGCAGGACTGAGAACCTAGAAGAGAAAGTAAAGCGATGGATGTAGGGAAGAAAGGTAGATAGACATAGAGAAAGAGAGCCCACAATTCTCTCAGCCTATGTCCAGACACAAGAGAACTTTCTGTCCTTTAGCTGTTGCCGAGGCTGTTCTTCTGTCACACAATGACACCATAATTACAGAGCAGAGACTAAAAGAAGACAGCCACTGCCCACTTAGCCTCCGCAGTGGGAAAATCAGGCGACATGTGGCAATTATACAACTCCTGTGCCACGTCTTTGTCTTTACAGCCAGTCTCCTTCGGATCTGTAGTGTGTTTTCTTTGAGATAACGGGCATTTTTTCTCTTTTGCCTTAAAGATGGAGGATATTTCCTCACAATTGCATGTCAAAGAGGGATGAATGTAAGCCCTTTTCCTGCTGGAGGCTGCCCAATATGTTACAGCATTAAGATTTAATCACCAGTCTATATACATGCCAAAGCCTTCTGAGCAATCAGTAGGAATGATATTCCTGTCATTGTTACTGGACTGCTCAAAGGTAGAAAGCTCTCAGCAACATATAATACTTTTTTTTTTTCTGTTGAGAAATGATAACATCTCCAGAGCTTTTTTTGGTGCACCTGCTGTGATTAGTGTTTGGCACTGTGCATGAATGGTTGGTGTAATGCAGCCGTAGGCGATTATTATCCCCACCACATTCATCTCACCAAGACCATTGATTTGCAATTAGTCCAGGGGAGATGTTACACACTCAGGTCTCTCTTTTACAATGAGGTACAGTATCTATTGTGTGCTGCGCTCAGCTATTGTCGTTGAGTCCCACTGTGTTGCCCGGGGCTCTAAGTCAGCATGGATAAAGTATTCAGCCAGTGTGCTGGTGTCGACTTCCACCGTGATCCTCTGAATTGCTGTTTGTATAAGTATGCAGGCAGAGTGGTGGTGTGTGTCTCCTCAGTCTCCCGCTCCTCCTGCTTCGTGAGGTACGCAGGCGGTTTTATCAAACCCTGACTAGGAAGACAGATGGCTTTGAATAGGGGAGCCTAATGTAAAAGTGTGTGGAGTATGGCGGAGAGGGAGATAAGCAGCAGCCAGCCATTTCTCTCTGGCTGTGTTGGGGTACAGGGCCTTAAATCACCTGTTATCTCCTGCAGCCTCAGCCAGACGTTAATGGTCATCACAGCAGGCTGAACCCCACTGGCAGCAGCAGGGGGAGGCGGGGCGGGGGCTGGAGCAGTGGACTCTCCTCTCCACCGCTGCTGCGGCAGGCTTCACATAGACACACAGATTGATAGCAGATGTTTCAACAGGAACGTAAGTCTTTGTGGTGTATAGCAGAGTAGACGCCCCATTGACATTCGGCCAATTAGGTTACTGTAAAATGTGACATCACTATCAAGGCAGAATATACATGATCAATAACTGCATTTTAAAGGAATAGTCTGGCTTCTTGAAATCTGGGTCTTACTTTCAGAATTCTGGAATCATTTCTATTGGTTATAAAAACACTGCACTCCCCAAAGTTATGGCTGATATCTGGGAGGGCTGCAACATTGCGACAGCAAAGTCCAGTGGGGCAACAAACATGAGGCAATGAAGTTTAACCAGACTATCTAAACCAGGCAAAGCAGCGGTGGTGGCTAATTACCGCTAATTATTCTCATTAGTTTGTTTGTAGGTTCATGTGCCTGTTCACAAATCGTTTAAGGTTTGATTCAGATGTGATCGGTTCTCTGTTTTGTTTAGAAAACTACAGAAAGAGAGCCAAAGAGAATAAATGACAGTGACATGACAGTGAATGGGACATAAAAACTAAATAAAAAAACCTAAAAAAATATATAGCTATCTGGTCTCTGTTTCATTGCAGTTACCTATCAAATATTAAAAAATACAGACAGACATATCAGAAACAGTCGTGTCCTCACAGATTTCATTTGCCGTTAAATGCTAAAGGCTGGTGACGACAGCTCGGTTCCCTTGCATGCTGATGACCCAGTGTACTTAAAAATCATTGTTGTGTTGTTGGGGGATCGACATGGAGTGATGAAGCGATGTGCGAAGCGAATTGATGAAAGTGCAGCACAGAACGATCGAGCCAGGTTCAAAATGATTACTGCAAAAATAGCCTATAAGTTTATAGTATCCAGTTTTCTTGCAGGCTTTTAACTTGCATTGTCTTTGTACCACTGATCTAAACTGCTTTATTTATTATTTAAACTGACAGTTAATAGTAATAATCCCAGTAGGTACAATAGGTTAAAGTAGAGCTAGACAGTCGGTTTGTAAACTGTGACTGGTTTTGGGTAGTAATTTTCCCATTTGCTTTCATTTTCTCTCCCACATAAGTTGGCTATCCTGGGGGATCGTTTAAAGGCCCTGAAAACCTTCTCGATCAGCTTCTTACTCTGAGCGATGGCAGTCTTACACCAACACGCTCCTTTCTGTCAAAGTTTGAACAGTCTGGTTATTTGACCTGAAAGATTTCTGTGTATGTGTTTCTGACTTTGCTTTTCTCATTGGTTTGAACGGGGGGGGGGGTGTCAGTTGGAAGATGGTTATGTCGCTAACGTGGAGCAAACAGGATTTAGCAACGTTTGAATCAGGACCTGACTTTTTTTGTTTTTTTTACAGTTGAACTCTTAAAAAATAATAACTAAGGATAGGTTTTTTTTTTTTAATTTTGATTTCTGTTTAGTTAGTCATGTATATTTAATGTAATAGAGAAACGGAAGATTTCAGGGGCGTTAAAGCCTGGGTAACTGTCTCACTTGCCCTGTAAGACGCATTCCCAGATATCAGCAATTATTGTTAGGAGTAATGGCCAGAACTCTAGCTATGAAAATAAGAGCTACACTTTCTAATAAACCACAATTATCCTTTAAAACAATATCGTATCACTCCTTTCACAATATTACACTCACTGCCATCGTTACCATGTATTCACGTGCCATTATTAGGACATCATAATCACAGTGCTAATAACACACTTGGTCTTCATCTTGATGGTAACACAAAGCACCTCTGTGTGTTTCCCAACAAAGGGAGCTACAGAGAGCCGAGTGACTGCAGCTTCATTATCCGTGTGACATCAGACCAACTGTGTTCTTCGTGGAACTGTCAACAGCTCCACTGTCGGTACGTGCAACCCATGACACCGTTCTCAACATGTTCCTGACAAAAAAAATCAGGAAGCAACTCTCAACACGGTGATATTTCATTGGGTACCTGAAATCCGTTTGACCTTTTATCACTTCCTGCAATACTTGCGGGGTTATAGCAGTATGCAGAAATTTTATGGACTGCTAGTTTCATCAATCTCAGCAGGTAAAATATATATATAAATAGAATAGACTCATCTTTTCTGCCCTTTTCTAAAAAATAATCTAGGCACAATACATGGCAGAGTGTACGACTGAAAGCTTAAAAAATAGTGTCTGCCTACAATCAAATCCATTTGGAAGTCCACCGGTGTAGTAAATCCATGAAAACTTTATATCAAAATTAATTGTAAAGGTCTAATGATCAAAAATAAATCTGTTTGTTTTCATTTGAGCAGACCTGTTGAAGCGTTAAACTGTCTGTATGAAGCAAATAAGATAATACCAATCCCTTATTTCATTTATAAAGATAGCTGATGTGTTAGCAAAAATGTTTTGGCAGAGGTACCTGTTTTTGCGAATAACAATATAGTGCGCAAGGTGTGTCAGCACTCCTCTAGAAACTCCGCCTTACTGGATTCACAGCAGGTATCACATTTAAAGTACAGTACGTGTGCAAAACAAAACGCCTTGGTTCCTCTGGTTAATGATGTACTTCTGACTGGCTTATGCTGGCCCTGTTCTGTGCCAACAATCAGGTTTATAGAATCAGGTTTATAGGGAGTCGAGATAACAAGTGGGATTAACAATACCGATCTAATAAAAGCCAAACTGTGGCCAATTGCTGAGTAGATTTAAGGTGGAGACAGATTGACACCCTACAGTCGTCTTTGCCTTGTGAAGACCAGACAGCTTCTTGTTCGAGTTCCTCCCCTAAGCTTTGATGTGGGCCAGGTACCGTAGGGCAGACTTCACTTGTTACTGCTGCGCCAAAGGAGTACTGATTGGAGCCGGTCAGGAGTACAATAATCATTTCCATTTCCTCTGCCTTTTTCATGAGTCAGTCAGAATTAATTCAGCTGCCCTTTACAAGATTAGAATTCCACAAGGCGATGGCGTACCCACTTATCTCTACATAATATGAATTCCATCAGAGTTACACACTGAAGCGCCACATTGAAATCTCGGTCTGTGTTCTCAGAGCATTAAAGGAGAGGTACAAAATTTTTCAAATCTGCCTTAAAAGAATAGATTCATGCCCATATGTACATTGAAAGAGTTAAGAAACACTGTAATTGTCCCCCCTATCTATATACGCCCTGAAACAACCCCCCTCTTAAGACAATTCCCAAGCAAAAGAAGGAGAACAAAATCCAAAGTCCTAAATCTCTGCAAAACTTTCCCTTTAGCCAAAGCCAATGTGGGGCTTTAGCAGTCTCAGTATTAGTCAAATCAAGTGGGTATCTTCTGAGGTTCTGGTCTTTTTAGCCACACTGGCTGCTTAGGTTTATGGACGGCATTGCCGGTCAGCGAAACGCTTGGTTCAGACTGAAATATTTCAACTAATGCATCAATTGCCGTGACATTCTGCACAGACATTCGTGGTGTGCAGAGGATGAATTGGATTAATTTGAGAATCCTCTGACTTTTCTGACACAAAATTTCAGTTTGCCCTTTGTGTTTGTTTTATGAACAGATACCTGAAAGAAGAAATGACCATTCCCATCAGCCTCGTCGGTTCTTTGTGTTCAGTGCTGATTAGCAAATGTTAGCATGCTAACATGCTAGATGGTGAACCTAGCAGAGCTGCTGGCGTGGATGCGGTCTTGCTAGTACAGAACCCCCCCTTTTATTATTACTATCTCCCAAATGCAGCTCAGCAGGGAAACAGTTTGGGGAAACACGAAGAAGGAAAGCATGAAACGAGGACTGCGGATTTTGTCCCCCAATCTCCTCTAGTGTAGTCACCTCAGGAGGGGATCTCTTCTTGACCATTATGGAGGGGAGGAAGCAACCGTTTGAGCACTGTTTTTAAGACAGACTTCCAAAAAAGTAAACATATCCTTTAAAACCAAAGCTGTGGCAAAATTTAACCAGTTGTCACACATTTGGAAATGGAAGAGGCACCTCAGATGGGACAGCTTCCCTTTCAGCATACAATATTTAATTTAATTTCATATGTATTTTTTTTTTTTACAATTTTAAAACCTGAATGCTCTCGATCAGAAGTGGGGGCCAAGTAACAGAATAATCAACTGTCTCTCTCTTAAACGTCTGTTACAAACCACAGTGACAGCACCAAGTGTATTTTAATTAAAGTGCCCTCAGTTAGTATGTGCATTTATAAAGCCCACGTGGGACTCTTTCTCAGTAAAAAGAGATGTTCATTGAACTGCTGTATGCTGCATGTGAATTGTGACTGCTTTGTCAATGTGGGCTTAGCTGGGTGTGGATTGTTGTCAGGCAGGGGAAACAAAAGCAATAAAACTACCATTCTCCCTCACACACACACACCAAAAAGCTCATCTTCGCTACCACTGCTTTGGCTTTCCTTATGGGCGTCCAGTGAAGCATGCAGATGAGCGCTGAAATTAAAGAGGGATCTGTAATGAAACTCCCAGAGCCCCCTGAGTAAGAAAGTAACGAGACAGCCCATAAATAAGACACAGAGAATGAGATCATAAACGATCTAGACATGCAGGAAGTAGGAAGTAGGACACCAGACAAGAGCAGGAAGTCTACTGGTGCTTTAATGACGTACCTGCGATGTGGCTCCATGGGGAGAAATGTTTGGTATTTGGGGCAGAAACTTCATGTAGCTGTCACGAGCCATATTTAAATGAAGGATGGTAATGTATCTGTTGAAGGTACTGATCTCAGTCCTCAGTTTGAAATGTAAATCAAAGACAGAGTTAAGAGATTTGCTCCACAATGACTGGAAAATGGATTCATGCTCTTACTGAAAGATTTATACAACAAACTACTGATGCTTTTGAAGGTAGAAGGTAGCTCTAATCCCAGGATGCCAAAAATGATATCAAATTTAGAAGCAGGGTCTTCCTTTTTTATGGAAATATCAAAAGATGAACCTCACGTAATGACTTTAACTCTTCTAAAATAGATGGATACCCTTCAGGAAATGAACTCTTCAAATATTAAAAAAAAAAAAAAAAAAGAGCCTTGATTCTCAGTTTGGAATGTGTGTAATGTATCTGAAGAATTTTCAGCCTGATTGAACGAGTAGGTTTCGCCCATTAAGAGACAGAGGAGAAGATGGGGAACAGAATCAGACCGAACGGAAATATGCCGTGTTGGTTTCTCAAGTTTATTCGATCTGTGGTTATCAAAGACAATGCCCAAGAACATAAGTTATGAAAAAAAGCCTTCATGATGGGGACTCTGAGTTTGATATGACATAGCATTATCGTTTCTAAACATAGGCATATTTTTCCTCATTTCTTTTAAAACAGCAATGTTAAAAGTTAAAAAAAAAAAAAAAACAAACAAACATACAAACAGATGGACAGAAGAGACAGCAGAGATGTCGAGAAGAACATTATCTCAGTGGAGTGCTTCTTTTTGGTGAGCCTCGGGACGGCTCCTGTGTCTGTGTGAGTGCGTGCACCATGAGTTCACCGTACTCCACATAATCTTACCATTGTTCACTAGAGGTCACCAGCGCAGTGACTGGAGATCACTATTGTTCCAATCGCTGGGGGCTGAGGACAGTTCCCCACCGGCACCTCCAGTCTCCCGCTGGCCGCGCGGACACTATTCAGTCGGGAGGGAAGCCAGAAATAAAAACACGTACTGCTCACCGAGAACCAGGCACCACGTCGTGACGTGGCCCCTTAGACTTAAACAGCACACACAGGCATACTTGATCTCACACGCACCCACCCTCTCACACACGCTGTACAGTATACAATGCATAAGCCCCATACACACAAAAATTAAGACCGTTAAAAACACTCGATAAAAGCACAACATGGTATCATAAAATTAATTGCACATGTAGAGACAAGATGGCGGAAGCAAAGTAAGTGGAGCAGGAGGAGGGCGGAGGGGCAGCGGTGAGCATGGCGATAAGAGGATACAGTACATTCAGTAAACAAAAAAAAAAAAAAAAGGAGAAAAAGAAAAAAGGCAAGATTGGAATCAAAACCAGTGAAAAGAATTAAATAAAAATCAAAACACTTTTTTCCAGTTTGTCTTTTTTTTTTTTTTTTTAAGTCATTGATTCGAAGCTCACTCAGGGGTGTGCCGGTCTTACAGTAGTCCCAGTCTTGTCTCGAGAGAGTGAGCTCGGTCATTTGTGTAGATTTTAACTGTTTTCTTGCTTTATTTAAAATCAATGTTCACGTCTACATCTCTACAGACCCGACGTCAGAGCGTCAGGCGGGGGAGTAGTGGTAGGGTGCAAGTCTTCCATGACCTGACATATGCACAGGCATTTACACAAGTGCACTCTCACACGCGCGCACGCACGCACACACACACACACACACACACACACACACACACACACACACACACACACACACACACACACGCTGTCACGCATAAACACACAGAGTGCATTCTCATTCCTATCACCCCTGGGTACAGGCTTTATCTTTTTCTTCTCAGCTTAGCGCACTAAGTATGTCTCTGTCTTCTGTACAAAAGCAGCCTCCTTCCCTGGAATCGGAGTCTACGATTTTCTCCTCACTCCTTCTCTTCCTTTATTTTTTTTTTCATTTCTTATTTTACTTCTTTTGAGAGTTGAGTAGTTTGTCTGCCTCGGGGTATGTCGGGTACTTCACAGTCTCGATTTTCTCTTTGACCTTGTAGGAAGGGTAGAGGCCAGTGCGGCCCAGTTTGCGGTTGATGCCTTTGGAGTATCCATCCCAGTGGTTGCCGGCCACGCCGATCACGTCGCCGGGCTCCAGGGGAATGTCCTCGCTATTGCGCGGCTGGTGGGGGTAGATGGCGATCTGGTTGTGGGCATTTTGTCCTCCAAAGTAGTAGATATCATCCAGGGAGTAGAAGAAGGAGGAAGCGTCTGGATGCAGTGTCTGCATAATCTCATAGGCCACACGGCAGACCTGAGACGGAAAAAGAAGCAGGGATTAATTTTATTTTATAGATCTATAAATGCAGAAGAATTTGTCTTGATGACAATGCTGTAGAGGTATGCGAACACTGGTAGAGGGACAAAAGGACTTTCCCTGTGCGGCATATACATTTCATTTTAGTCCTGGTAAAAGAGGGATAAAATGTGCTAAGCGACTCATTCCAGTCAGATCCTTGAAGTGCACTAATAGGCCAAGAGTGTGAATAGGAATTATGTGGCTAACACATTATTTTTTAGGGTTGGCAGGAATCCCATCCACTCAGCGTTATAACTTGTTATAAAACAGCACTTCAGAGGCTGAGATGATTAGAATATTAGATGACAAATGCCATTGTAATGTCAAAGCTGTAATAAATGGGCTGATTGTTTCTACGGTTTGGAGAATGTGAGTAAAAATGGTGTTGACATTTGATGTTGTTGACAATCACATGCTTGTGATTATCAGAGTAGTGTTGGCGTGCCTAGTGACAAACTGGAAACATCCATTGATAATTGTCTTTCCTGCAGCTCTAACAGGCCATTTTAATGCAAAACCTTTGACCTTATTTTCTTTTCTAGGGCCCTGTTTACAATTTATAATCAAGGCAATTTTCTTCATAAACTGTAATATAGTACATAAACTTAATAAACTGTAATGTAGTTCTTTTACTTATTATTTTTAAATTCAACGACAATAAACAAAGATTTTGAGGTTGAAAGTAAATTTTTTTTAAATCTTGGAAATATAGTTTGACAAAAAAGTTCTAATTTAAGCCTAAAGTCAATTTAATGGATTTTTTCCAGAGCTTTCAGCCACATCTGGTGGCCTTCATCAGCAGATGGACTTCATGTTAATGATTAAATTGTTATCACATCACCGAAGCGTGGAAGTTTGGTCATATGACAACAGGTGGTGGCACTTCGGTCATGTGATAACAACTGAACCATCTCCATGACAACTGAGCAAAACCCATCCACCGATGAAGACCATGAGATTTGGTTAAAAGTTCCAGAAAATTTCCAGTAAGTGGGCCTTATGTATTTGTACTTGCAGACCAATGGAAATCTAGTTGACTGTACTGCATATGCCCCCTACTGAAGGAAGAACTGTTTTTTTAAATAAATATTAGAAAGTGTTCATTTTATTCCACTTACACGCTTTCTTGTCTCCAAGCAAGCGCACATCAAAATTTCAGTCAGCTCTCCATATTGGCTTGGACTGCTTTCATCTCAACATCAAACTCATCTCAACCTTCAGTTTCATGCAAAAACACATCAACATATCATTTTATGTTGTCTTTAAAATCCGGGACTGACCTGTGAGGAGAAAGTGCAGACCAGGAAGTCGGTCTGGGAAAGGAAGTGGATGTCCAGGATCACTCCTCTCAGTGAGTTCTCAGTGTAGCGGTTGTGAAGGCCTGCCGACCAAGAGATGGAGTTATCGCTGATGAACTCGTAGTCTGGATACCTGGAAGGGACAATAAGGCAGGAGGACAAAGTCAGATGAAGTCACAATAGACGTGAGCAGGTAAAAATGAAAATGGTTAGATGCCAGCACGTATGGACAAAAACATATTCAGACAAACTGACAATGGACGTAAACACACATAAGACACACACACACTCCTGGACACTGACTTGGTCTTAGCTTCCTGAAGCAGGGAGGGGTCGTCGGTGGCCAGGTAAACTCGTTTCTTGTCGACTGTGACACGTCGGGCCAGATGTTGGTACTGCTCCTCCACATGCAGCATGTACTCCTCTATGGGGTGGAAGGCTGCCTCTGTCCCCACTTTATCTGTCCTCCTCACATGAACTCTGCAGACACACAAACAGGGACCCAGACGGGATTACAAACCAGTATTGTACCTAACAACAACTGTTGTTAGACTGCACAATTCTAATAGTGAAACTCACTACTGTATGATATGATGCACTAGTGCGCTTAGTGTGTTTGGATGGTGGAAAGAAGAACAGTTCTCAATTTCAAGATAAAGAAAATGTATCAGGGCTCTTATAGGTATTTTTCAAAATTTGCTGGCATTAAATAAACCAAACTATTAACTGATTAATTGAGAAAACAATCTCTAGATTAATTAACTGATTAATGTAATTATTAAAGATTGAATAATTGCTGGTTGCCACCCTAAAATTTCATCCATTCCAATTTGACAGCCTAAGTGCTAAACTTTTGGACAATTTGTTACCATTTAGGCACCAAAAAATGCTGGCCTCATATTATAATTTGGTTAAAGTACAGTTAAAACTGTTAAATTAATGAAGACTTCCAGTTAACATTTTTCCATCCTGATGGAAAAAAGCTTTACACTTGTTCAATCAGCTATCTTCTGTTTTGAACCATAAAGCAATGTTTGTTTGTGTTATAAAGCAAAACAGCTTAAGTTCCACCGATGAACTTTTAGGTATAGGATGCTAGGCTTCAAGCTAAGCCTATATGCTACTCTAAGCCCATGTTAAGAGTGCTATCAAGTCAAAAATGTTGCTTTTCTGCACCGTCCAACGAATTTCTGTGTTGAGACACTTTCAGGAAATATAAGCTACACAAAGACTAATGGGTCAAAATATCAAACTTGCTCTCAGACAAACAGGATTCGCTGATGCTTGCCCTACAGTCACCTGTACAACATGAGGACACATTTTGTAGGATGTCACAAAGCATTACATTAGAAAATAGATGATTTACAAGTTAATCACACTTGACGGAAACAAGGTGAGGAAGATCATTGACCGATGATAAATTAATAACAACACTGAGGGCCTTCTGTGAAAAAACCTACATTGGTGAAGTTAAAAAGGATCGACAAGGATGTTTTTTTATTCTTACTGACAAAACATAGTTGGAACGCTGCACTGTTTTGACAATAACCACAAATTCATGTTTTGTAACACTTGTAATTGTTTTTCTTCCAAAGTAAAATCATCAAAAGAAACAGAACTTGAGCCTGGATGAAATATTTGGGGAATCCATTGTCCATATGAACACGCACACAAAAAATAAACAAATAAAATAAAAAACTATGGGACAAAAGACAGAAAAAACAGGACATTTAAGAAATGTGGCGTGGCAGAAAGAGGGAAAGAAAGAGAAATAACCAACATAACTGTATTTTTTCCCCAGTGTCCTTGTCATTGCTTCCAGTAAGCAAGGACAAAGAAAGTGCTGTGGCCAGTGTAAGTATGAGAAGAAGAGCACAGCTTGAAAACAGTACAAAGGATGGTGAGATCAGAAACATTTCCTCTTCTGAAACAGTAGCACTGCTCAAACTGAAGGACGCTGAAACACAATTTTATTCCATCCAGAGATATTCAATTACAAAGCTAACCAGCCACATCTGCATTGTGATCTTCTGGCCTCGAGGAGCACATTAAATTTCAAAATCTAATTGTTAAAAAAGGAATTTTTCCGCCCGAGTGAACGTGCACTTGTACACTCCTCCCCTTGCTCCGTGTTCATATTGTTCCATCTACAACCAGCTGTCTACTGCTGACCAAGGAGCAGCTCCGCTGGAATATCCAGGGTTAGGAGCTGTTTTAGAGGCACCTGGGTTGCTTTAGGGATTGTAAGAGCTTCTCTATCCTTAAGGCTGCCTATAACTCTTTTGTGAGAGGTAGAAGTGGAAAAAGTAAAAAGGAAAGAGTCAAAGGTTGAGAGAAGGGGAATAAACAAGCTGTACCTAATTTCTACCACTGGCCAGACATCAATCAGTGACTGCTGGGGAGGCTCTCCAGAGAAATAGACCTTTTATTTACGTGGCAAATAAAACCCAACGGAGGACAGTGAGAACAGGACGGTGAGCGGGTGGCGGGGGTGTTGGAGTCTTTCATTCAGTCCCTGTCTCTCTGATCGGACAGAGGTCTTGAGCCCAGGCTTTTCCATCCTTTGTCAGGGTCCTCCTCTCCTGCTTCTTCGCTCCTTTCATGTCTGCTGGTTTTTTGTTCCTGTGAACCCTCTTTGTCTTGTCCCTTTTTCTCTCTCTGTCAGTGCAGAAGAGGCCATGCTGTGGCATTGCTCAGCTCTTAGCAAACTCCTCCCTCCCTCCCTCCCTCCCTCAGCCCCCAACCCAGCACTCTCCCACACTACTGCCACAATACGATTAATTTTTCTCCGTTCATACAGCACTGGCAAGGCAGGGCAAATTCATGGTAGGCGTAAAAGCATACATTAGAGACATGAAATACACCCACACTGGACACAGCAAGCGCTGATTCTGGCAGACTGTGACAATAGCATATAGACTGAATAAATTATTTGTTTGACGGTGACCTCAGTGCTCTAGCTGCCTGTCAGCCCTAGACTACTTGGCTCTGAACGGTAGCTGCCATTTGAATTTGAATCTTTAGAAAACAGCTCATACTTGTATTCATATATACATGCTGTAGGGTCACTGCTTATGCAAAATCTACCTTGACATCAAAACATCTCAAGGTAGATGTTGAGATTTACCTTTACTGTTCATAACTAGTAGAGATATAAAACCATATGCTTCATTTTTTTTGCAAAATAATAGATGACAAACTCAAACTTGTTCTCCAGCTGTGGGATACCATGTTGAATCAAATTTAGTGTAAGTAGAGATCTGTACATATATTTTACTTTTACTTACTACAATATTTTACTTTAAAAAAAGGATCACATGATGATGTGTATGTGAAAGGGGTCACTTGTAGGGATGAAGAATCATCATTGACTCTACGATTCCTCTCAGCTGGAGCGTTTTAGAATCTCTCTTCTACACTGTTGTGCTTTTATGGTGTTGTTCACCTGTTTTCGCCAAAAAGGCTCCAAAATCCCGCATTGATAAAATATTGCGCTTACACTCATCAAGTGGCGAGAAACTCAACTCAAAATGAATGCTTTTGTAACTCCATATCTGCCTAATATGTAATCTGTAAACTGCTTGCTAACCGGTTTGCCCAATCGAGTTAAAAGGTGAGAATATGTCAATGTTTACAGCTTGTTTTTGCTGCCTCACGGAGGCCAAAATAACCAGTTTGTCCGAGCTTACTTTTTCAGAACAATACAAGTGATGCATACGTTTATTACTAAGATGCCCCATTCACGAAAAACCCTCATTCTTTACTGATTCTGATCAAACAGTAACTGGATTTTCTTTTGTAGAGTAGCTCAGTTTTCAGCTCTACGTTTTCCATGTTTCCTGCTGAAATACTATGGCATCTACTGTGATTTATTGTAAAACAGGCCCTCTTGCAATGAGCAGAAATCAGAAAATCTTATCATGAGTAAGAAATGGTGAGAAGATGCAAATTCCACCCACATTATTATATTACTGATTCTTTAAAAGGTATTTTACCTGTTTCAGACTGAGAGATTCTATAACTTTTAAAAATAGTATATTGTAAACCCTAATCACATAGATATTATAATACAGTGAATTCACCTCTTGGTAACTGCATTGCCATGGTGATAATGCTGCTGTAGTATCAGCAGAAGAAGAAGAAGAAGAAGTAGCAGCCCTACTTTCTTTTTCCCTCCGACTGTCTTTGCTACCATCAGGCAGCATTAAATGGAGGCAGGATGGAGCTGCGCTGATAGTTGCTTTCAGTCGATGGCTTCAAGCCTTCTTGCAGCTCGCGTCCTAAGGGAGCCGCAGCCAGAGAGTGGTGGTGGTGACTGAGGCGTGTGGGGGTCGGCTGGCGGTTGTTGTGTGCTCTGGGGACAAGCTTCCTTTCTGTCCCACTTCGCACTCTCTCCATCAACCCCTGCATCTCCCAGCACCGCCGCCTTCTCGCCATTTTCTTGAACTGACGCTATGGATCTCTTTCAGTGCCACTTTTGCTCAGCCCCCCCCCCCCCCAAAAAAAACCCTCTTCTCCATACACACACATATGCTACATTCCCCCACAGTGCTGATAGAAGCGCACAGGCATTTGGTTGGAAAACATCAGTGCAGAGTGAAGTGGATGTATCAAGAGCTGAGGAGGAAAGGGAAAAAGAGGGGATGAAAACTTTGTTCTACCCAGCACTTCATTTCAATAACCCTTTCCCGAGTGATATGAAGGGAGAAACGGGTTGGATATACTGTATGCGTGGGTGTGGAGGGGAGTTGGAGTGGAAAACACAAAGAACAGTAATAGATGTGTGAAAACTATGAGAGCAAGAAAACTGTGGATATGGACTTGTGCCCGAGGAACTTCAGGGGGAAGTAAGTGTTAAATATAAGAATAAAATCGTCGAGCAGTATGAACAAATGTAGACGAAGGAAGAATCACAAATGAGAGGATGTGAGAGGACGGGGAGACTGGAAAAAGTTGGGATGAGTCAGGAAAAAAAAGGAGAATAAAAAGGGGGAGGAGAGACAAAGAGGGCTGGGAGAAAGAGACAACAGCTGCTCAGGAGATGAAAGGAAGAGAGGTAAAAACCAAAGAGAAGGGCATCTGAGAAAAGGGAGAGAGACAAAGAAAGAGAGAGAGCATAACAAGAGGGAGTGAGAACTAAGTTTTAAGAAATTTTAGACAATCTCAGCAAATCACCTTAAAGTCATTTCACATACTTTCCATTGCCATCATTGCACTGCACTGCCCTAATATGGTAAATCCCCTCCCATCTGTGAGACCAAATAGGTTAAAACAACTGCAGAGAATTATTTGCAAAGCCTTATTTGATCCAGGTTTGAAGTGCTGCTCAAAGATGGCAGGAATTATTTATGAGTCAAAAGAAGGCTGGCCGACAGCACATGAATGTTCGTTGACTGAGCACCTGACAGGGACACAGAGAAAAGTAAAAGAGTAAATAAACAGCTAAACGTGTCCAACCTATTTCTTGGAAGCTGCTATAAAAAGTGGCTTACAGTAGTGTGACTGCATGCATTTCCACAAGGAGTGTCATCTTCATCTGCACTTTGTGTTTAGTGCCAATTCGCAAATGTTAGCATGCTGACACACTAAAGTAGGATGGTGATCGTGGTAAATATTATTCCTGCGCAACATCAGCATGTTAGCATTGACACTGTGAGCAACGTTAGCATTGAGCTAAAAGCACCGCAATGTCTCAGCACAGCCTCACAGAGCTGTAGACTACCTGTCCTGTTCTTATGGAAAACAAATGATGCGAAAACACCAAAACCGATGACGTGTTAGTCTGTGTCTCAGTACAGTACTTTCAACTTTCTCCCCTGTCTGTGGCACTCAGCCCCAAGCCTGTTTGTCCCCACTGAAGATGTGAATCTTTTGAAAACACGTTCTAAAATTGTTCCATTAAAAAAAAAGTGTTTAGTTGATATTAGCGTATTTAGACTATTGTTGATGCAGAGTGTTTATGGTACCTGCATGGCATATTTGAAGTAAACTCAAAATAAACCACAGTGCCCATGTTCCCTGTAATGAAGGAATATATCACCCAGTGCAACAGTGTGGCTCATTGATGTTTTCTTTTTTATAGCTTTTGGACAACAATGGACGTCTATGGCATGGAGGAAAGAGCTGTATCAGGCTTTGGCTACACACACAGTAATTCTTAGTAGGATAAATTCATTGTTGTTCTTCGTCTTTTCATGGGATTTGTAGACAATACGAAAACTGTTGAGTAAAGACATCCTTATCCTTTAATTGACAAAGACGATTGAAGATAAAAGAAAAGCTGCCATGCGATTAATTTTGAATGTTAAAATAAATGTGTAGTAAGCTTCTCTTTCCTTGTCTGTTTTGGATTTACTTGTTTTAAAACCAGTCAGTGATGCTTTTAGTATGTGGCTATATAAATGCTTTATAAAAAAGAAAAATATATCAGATATGTATTTGTTATCAATGGATCCCTAGTATTACATCGCTTGGATTGAACTAAAAACTAATGCACCTCACGGGCACATTCATTTAAAAAACAAGGCAGAATCAGATGTATCATGCCAACGCTATTAGGAAAACAAACTATGATGAAGTTTCTTTAAACAAGTTGATTAGCATGAATATAAGCTGTATGAATGTAAAGCAGTGAATTAATGAAAAGGAAAATGCCTCCCAAGCATAAACAAAGGTAGAAAATTAACCAAACAAAACGCTATCATCAAATTAAGTTACTTTTCATACTATTGTATTAACCTCATATTAACCTCACCCAAAGCTGTGTTTGTATTACACTACAGCCCTTACGGCTATGTCTTTGTTTTCTTCTTCCTATGCCTTCTATTTGTTTTGATTGTGAAGCACTTTGTAAACTTTAATGTAGAGAAATGCTATAGAAACAAGGCCATTATTACTGAAGTGTTTATAACCGAAGAAAAAGGAGAAGACAAGACCAACAAACACTGAAATGTGATAGCTGCGTGTTCTTACCCGATGATGGGATGTTTGAAGCCCAGCTTGGCGGTGGTCTGCTGGATCTCCTTCTCCAGCCATGCCTGAGGGCGCACCAGGTACTTGACAAACTGGGACACCCACCATACAGAGGGGTCACCATGCAGACGCTGCAGGCGTGGGGCCAGATCCTCAGGGATCGCAAGGGGCAGGTAGGGGGGGCGAGGGTGGAGACTGTCCACTATGGGCAACTCCACAACCTGGACGTCTTTATCATGGGCCTCTCCTAGATGACCAAAAGAAGAGCAGGTACAGAATGAGACACTCAAGATTTAACATTTCATCAACATGTTTGACAGCAGAACTCGAGTTTAGGGCGGTAACTAATGATTGTGTTCGTATTCAATTCAATTCAATTTTCAATTCAATTTTATTTATATAGCGCCAAATCATAACAGAGGTTATGTCAGGGCACTTTTCATGTAGAGCAGGTCTAGACCGTACTCCTCAAAGTTTTATTTACAGAGACCCAACATTCCCACATGAGCAAGCACTTGGCAACAGCGGCAAAAACTCCCTTTTAACAGGTAGAAACCTTAAACAGAACCCGGCAAATCATTAATGCAGACATCACTCACTCACTCAATCACTCAATCAATCACTCACAGACATTTGCGTTTATAGGGCTGGCCCCGCTGTTGTGGTCCAGCTAAAAACCCAAAAATATTTCATTTACAGTGATATAGAACAGAGAAAAGCCACAATTGCTCACATTTGTGATGCTGAACCCAGCAAATGTTGGAATGTTGGGCATTTTTTGTTCATTAACGACTTAACTGATTAATGGATTATCAAAATTGTTGGTGACTTATTTTTTGCAGATTGACTAAATGTTTCAGCACTACTCAATTTAGAAACAAGTAGGGGGCACCAGGGTGGCACAGTGGTTAAAGAAAATATTTTTTTAATTTTATTTTTTTCTTTTTTTGTCCTGGTTAAAAGGGACTTGATGAGGATTTAAGGATGACTTGAATTGAATGGCCTAGGTTCAAACCTTGTTTCAGTAACAGGTTTATTAGGCAATTTACCATTTCAGGTAAGAAAAACCTGCAACTATTATTCTTTTTTTTTAATTCTAAGAACAGTATACAGAAGTTGGAGACATCAGCATTGTTTCACCCAACTTCAGGTCTAAAGGGAAGCTTAATCAATCAAATGACATAACTGACATATCTGTATGTGTACTGAGCCTGTGTCTTTTTTGCTGTGACATTATAAATACTACCACATTAATGTCAAAAATCAAAACATGTGATGCAGTGTGATATTTCAGTGTTATTCCCCAGCCCTATTATATTCTTTCCTGTTCTGTTCCAGTATAAATCCAAATCCCCCCCTCCGCAGAGAATCCAGCTTTTGTGATTGACAGCTGCTCTTTGCTTGTCCTTGCTTAAAGGCCAAGGTAAGCTCCTTTCAATCAAGGTTGTATAGGGCCAGGGGCTGAGGCAGGGACCTTGATTGGAGAGGGCTGGGGTGGGGCTGGTGGTGGTCTGGCACTGGCCCTCCTGCTTGGCAGAAGCCCTGGGCAGAGGGTTGAGCAGGGCTGAATATGAAGGTCACTTCTCTGGGTAACAAAAGCCCCCATGTATGCCAGACCTCCCAACACATCAAGGCCAACTAACTGTGCACAAAGCCATGTGCATGTGCACGTGCATGAGGCACACCTGCATGTGTGAACAAAGGTGGAAAACATACAAGCATGCAAACACACGCGTACCCATCCACATGCACCCACAAAAAAAAAGGTAAATGGAATTACATACACACACATGAACATGCACATGTACAGGGTCTTGTGAACAGTAGAAAAAAGTGGTCCAGCAGTGGGGATCCAAATAAAATAACAATAAAAAGAAATGTGCATTCACACATGCAAACATACAGACATAGACACAAAGAACCCCAGCTAATCTCATCTCACCAGAAGGGATATTCCTGGCAGACACAACCTTCACTCTCTTTCAGACTTAAAACCCAAGGAGTTTTTTTTTTTTTTTTTGTCTGTGTGTAAACCCCTGATTTACGTAAAAGTAAGTTTGAGGCCCGTGTTACTGCTGCAAACACAGCCTCCACAACACACTCCCAAATAAATGGCATAATGAGTCATTAAAAATGGCCTTTCACAGAAAGGGTACATTGAAAAAAACAAGTCAAAAACAAGGACAGAAACAGAGGCTTCAATCTGTGTGTGTGTGTATACTTGAACATGAACTGAATATAAATTGGTATAAGCATTAAATATTGAACAGAAAAAATATTCACAGGCCTGTCTGTGCTTATATAACAGTGCTGGCGTGATTCACATAAGGGGGAATGGGCATATTCGGAGGCCTTCACTTCTTGGCACAAATGTACAGATACGCAGTATGTCTTCCTCCCACCATTACTTAATTAGATCACAAAGCTCTTCTAAACTTCAACTCAACTCCAGAGCCTCTGCATATATTTTCTGTATGCACCATTACTTAAAGCACACTGACACAGAATTCCTATATTATAAATTAAACCCATGATGTATACTGAGCCGAATACATTTTTCAGCTTAATATTGCTATGAAACTGGAGAACCAAGAATGACACCATCCAGACAAGAAACACAGAGCCTCTCCATTCATAATACATTCGAGAATGAGTTTATGAACTTAGAGAAATCCTGTTCCAGTTTTTTACATGGCAGAGAACATTATGTTTCTCTTGCTGCTCTCAGACTCACTCATAAGGCAGTAATATCTCTACAGAGAACCTCAAAGGAATACACTCTCTTTGGCAAATTAGCTCTTTGATCAACGAACCATTGTTCCACAAGAAGACTGGTTTCCCCCTGTGTGTGTTCAGAATTTTGTCTTTTACGAGGCCTGTGAGATGGTGCTGAGTTCTCTCATGCTGTCCACTGAATATAAAAGTTGTAGTAAAAGAGCAACATGCACCCGTGGGCTAAATAAACAGTAGGGCTGGGTATCAAAACTCATTACTGTCTTTTAGTGCTGACAAAATGTGTCCATAGCACTGAATATCAAGAACTGTCAAGCACGAAAAAATGGCATTAAACGTCTGTTCAGATTTGTATTCCTGGTTCATAATTATAATCAAAATGTTGCCAATTTTAAATTTTGTGATTTTTCAGGCTTTGATGTTTTAGTTTTGGTACAGCTGCTTGTTTGTAGGCATTTGCTTTCAACATTTGAGAACTTTTGGCTTCTTTTGGTAAATAAAAAATGGTTTTGCAGGAAAAAAAAGTTTATATTTCTCATTATAAGGCATCGAAAAAAGTTTTGTCCTTGTGTCAGAACCAAAACTTATATTGGCACTAGTATAAAAAAAAAATTAATAAGATATCCAGGCACAGAGGAGAACCAGGGTAAGAACAATCTCTACAAACATTCTCATTATATAATCATTCAGATTTGCAAACATATCCTAATTGAAAGCAGTATTTTAGATTCATGAAAGTTTGCTTGCATTAAGACATTTAACAGTTAAGAACTTTGTAGAAAAACATGCTCATATTTTCAAAGTCAGGTATCAAAAAAAGTGTCTTTTGGTGTCAGAACCAATCTGCATATGCATATTGTTCGGCACTATTATCCGGTACCAAGACAAAGACAAATTGGGTCACCTCTATCAACATTATCATTACATAATCTAATGAAACTGTTTAACAGTTCTGGTCTCAGAACAAAAAATGTGAATTGGGTGTTGTATCAGCACTAGTATCAAAAAAAAATTGTACAGTATCCAAACCTAAAAGACAGACAGGCCACAGGATGAGGCCAACTTTGATCAATTTCTATTCTATATCTATGTACTGATAATTTATAAAATATGTATTTTTCTTTCCAGTAACATCAACATATAACTTTTTTCTAAGACACGAAGAAAATCATAGAGGGGTACCCTGTATGTTATGATTACCTTAAATGTGGATTTTCTTGTAATGTTTTGTATTTTCAATTTCCCATTTGCAGAAGGAAAATTTACAGGTCCCATAAGGACTTTATCGCTATCTTTGATTTCCCTCCGAAGCTATGTTTTCCTGACAGAAATACCCTGTCACAGAAGCATACACCAAGCATCCTCTCTCTGTCTATAAACTTCTCACATCCCAGGGGAACCACTTACAAGAAAGTGGGCTAACCATGTAACGATATAAGGTGGAAGCTGGTAGGGCTGCTCAATAAATTACCAACAAAGTCAATTTCCCACATTAACAAAAAGTCAGGAAAACAATACAAATAATTGCTCAGTATAGAACACCCAAAGCAGTGTGCACATTTCTGTGTGAGGGAAACCACAAATTTTTGGTTGCATAACGGTGTCCTGAAGGTGCAAATGTCCCTGCCATCCAGGCACTATGCAGACCATTCATCATCTGAAGTCATCTGCATGGTAGGTAACAAACACTGGTTAACCATAAAATAAAAGGCCAAAATAAGATTTGCATTTTTGGGGCTTGCGTTGGCACCATTATAATATTTCAAGAGATCAGTATTCACTGCTTTCAAACACTGTAATTCTA
This sequence comes from Xiphias gladius, assembly GCF_016859285.1. Taxonomy (NCBI): domain Eukaryota; kingdom Metazoa; phylum Chordata; class Actinopteri; order Istiophoriformes; family Xiphiidae; genus Xiphias; species Xiphias gladius. The sequence continues at coordinate 8,557,741 of NC_053403.1, read as the reverse complement.
CTGGCATGGGAAAACATTCCACTTAATTAGTGAGATATTCAATGTATATCTTCTTATTAATCGAAGGCTTCAGTATCACTTTGTGGTCTAGTACCCCAAGAAATGTTCTTACCTGCACTGTTAACAGAACAGGCATGGCTAAAGGCGTAGCCAAGTACCCAACAGGATTACATTATCTATGCCTAGCTAGTTAGCTGGCTTGGTCAACAGTAAGTACTGCCTCGCCAAATTGTAGGACTCTATAAGGACAAAAATTCAGAATTGTAAAAGGCCTGAGGAGTGAAATTGTGTATTTAATGAGTTGGCTGTTGGTTACAAGCAGCCAGATGGTATTATACGGATCTATAGGAGGCTGTTTGTAAGACACCGGAGGAAGACATTAGATAGTGGAAAAGGACACATGAAAGGCAGGAGAATAAGGGAAGGAAGGCGCTGGGAGAGCAGGAGATACGAAGGGAGAGCCCAGGAGAGCACAAGTCAAATAAAGCAATAGGAGAAAAATCAGTGATGAGAACAAGAAAGCCATGAGAAAGAGAGTGATAGAAAGGGAAAGAGAGAGAGAGAGGGCAGGCACAGTCTCACAGAAAACCCCCCAAATCATCGTTGATCTCCATTTACAAATGCTTTGGTTTTGTCAGCTTAGCGGAAGCAAACACACTTATACTGTGGGATGATCCATTAATCAAAATGAAATCACAATTTCAATTTATACCTCTATGCAAACTCATTCATAAATGATTCTGCTACCCTTGCATTAGTAAGGAGATCAATTTCCTCCAAACAAGCACATAGATCTTTGGTCTAATGTACTCTGGTACTAGATATAAATGTGAACCACCTTATGCTTGAACGTGGTGTTCATTATGGACAGTCCATGATTAGTGCAGACTTGTAATAATAACACACATAAATAACAAGACTAAGAGTCTTCAGCCATGCTAGTGAATCTATGAGAATCTACTTAGGCAAAGTGATGCTTTGAGCTAACTGCTAACATGCTGATGTTGAACAGGTATAATGTTTACCATGCACAATGGAAATGCAGGTATTTGTTCATAAACTTCATAAACAGTAGATGAAATTTTAAGTGATACCCAAAGTTATCACAATTCAGCCTAAGGAGGACATGAATGTCTGTACCAAATTTAATGGCAATCTTTCCAATAGTTCTTGAGAAATCTAACTCAAAACCACAAATGTAAATCTCATTGTGGTGCTAGAATAAAATTCATAAGATAACCGAAGTATTTAGGAAACATTGTCTGGGAATCATAAATATATGTATCAAGTTTTGTGCTAATCCATCCAGTAGAGATATTTCATAAGATAGGTGAAAATTCTGACCTGCCGGTGGTGCAATATGAAAAATCATATAATAACCAAAGTCAGCAGGGTTCATCCTCAGGGAACCATGGATGTCTATAGAAAAATCCATGTCAGGCAGTCTAATAGTTTTTGAGATATTTTAGTTTAAAGTGTTGGACTGATCAACTGACTCATTGACCATCAGACCAACATTGCCATCCCTAGAGCCATGTCAAGAGCATGACCAATTATAATTACAATTCTAGTTCAAATCAGGCCATGCCTCCCAGTCACCTTCCTCCAGGATTTTCCCTCATTACCCCTGGAAGTTTTGAAAAATCCCAAGCAGAACTATTAGGTCCCCAGGCAGCAACCTCTCCAGGAGGACACTCCAAAACAGACTCTCCAACAGGGCTCTGCGGGTTGGCCAGTAGGCACAGAAAACTGGTAGAGCCTTTCTTTCCACAACTCAGTCACACAGAAGTAATCCTATTGTTCTCCCAGACCTCTTGGTTCCCAGTTATTTCTAATTTTTACCTCTGCCCCTGTTGCACTTGCTATGGCTCCTTTCCCATTCAAAAGGCGAAATTTCACATCCCACGAGCCTGTTTTCCCAATAGTCAATGCATCCTGCAGATAACCTTGACAGGAGCCCGCACACTTGACAGCAGACCCAAGATCTTTTCAGGGTGGGCCTGACCAGGCCCCATGGGTACAAGCTCAGCTACCGGGTGCCTGCCAGCAAACTGCTCTCCCAGGCCTGGCTCAACTAGAGGGCACTCCTTTGAGGCCTCCACTTACACAAGTTTTCACACACACTTTCACAATAATCTCATATAGAGTCATTTGTTTATGAGGTACATCTAGCTAAAACGAATGCAGTCCAACAGTCCTGCAGTAAATCCTACTTTCATGACGGTTATAATGTTCAGTTTTAATTGAACCTTTTTCAGGGATGTGTTGATTGAACTGTATGATCGTTTTTGAGGCTGTTGTTTGTGGTGCTTTTGAACTGTAATGTGTTGTAAAGACAGGTGCTTCTGCTATTTAGCCTACCCTAACTGATATAAATGGGTTGGATAAAATAATATAAACACACAAAAAAAGGTATTTAATCCTGAATACTAAATACTGTCTATTTGATTGATTGACTGTCTGCAAAATTGATATGTTGCACTTGCTTCAAGTTTCAGAGGTTTGTTCAAGTAGATTCTCACTTACAAGAGTTAAGAAAGGCACAATTTTTGACAAGGAAATGTTTACATCACAATGTTGAAATGTTTACAAGAGAAAATATAAGATGCTCTATTCACTTTGTGCCACAACCTGGGCCAGAAACAGAGAAAAATGTGTAGTCCTCCTCAGGTAAGACTCTATACATTTGCTATAATCAATTCAGGAAATCATGAAACAAAACTGTGCAAGGAGCCTGGGTTAACAAATAGCCGACAACACTTATGCAAAATGTATTACCAACAATCTCGAGTAGAAACTTACTGTAGAGGAGGAGGAGTGGGGTTGTTTACTGAAATCCAGTCACAGTAAGCAATGAAACCTTTGAGCATAAACCTGCTACTGCTACATTTGCTGCCAAGGGGCTTTAATAGAAATTGCATAGCCCTGCCCTGCCAGGGAATTCACACTTTGTTTTCACTGTAGCAGCACAAAAGAGAGGTCTGGCCGACCCTATTTTTTATCTTGGATAGTCCAAAAAACGAGAGTTATTTGATTATTAAGCAAGCAATCCCAACTGTCACACACAGCTCTAAGGCTATGACTGTGTGTAGTTCACAATGTAGCTGGTATGTGTGTGCGGGTGTGTGCACCTACCTGACCAGTGTCCAGTGGTGGCCCCAGAGCGGTCAGTGCAGGTGTTACTGACGGGCAAGAAGACAGTTTCCCAGCCGCCAGGGGCGTAGCGCCAGTTGTGTGACTCCAGGATGAGTGTGCGCTGGGTGCCATAAGCAATCATGAAGCAGTAGACGACATGGTGGAGCTGGCAGCCATAACCACAGCCCTTATTGATGTTACACACCAGCTTTCTCGCCTTACTGCAGTCCGGGGGGTTCTGGGGGGGCGGGGAGAGAATGTTTCAACATTTTTTTTATTGCCTGACCTTCGTCTTGTATCTCTCAAAGCCCTGTGCTACGACTTGTAATAACACAAATGGTTAATATTGTTTTCTTTGTTCCCTTTGCCTATCTGTCTCATACTCCCCTCTACTCTAATTTTATGTTACCTTCTCAGTCTTCTTCTCTGTTTCTCTCTCTAGGTGCCAGGTTCTTTTTCTCTACTTCTCCCTCCCATGACACCCTTGCAAATTCCTCTTTTACCATCTTTTAAAAACTGGTTCTGGAAAACTGGTGATATTCTATATCTTTATGTTTTATATTAAAAAGCATTTTCTGTGAAGTCAAAACCTGATATAAATTTTTTTTTGCCATTGTTGTCCACACACTATTAAAAACACATAAATGAGCCTCTGGGTGAGATGTTTCTTCAATACAATGAACATGGGCATTGTAATTCATTTTGAGTCCAGCCCACATACACCATCATGGTGCTGTGCACAGTCACTAGTGCATAATGATTTTCGGCTGAATATAGTCCCCAGCAAATACACAATCTTCTCCTGTTTGAGTATTGAGTAGTGAGTACATTTGATAAAAATTAAAGTGCCGAGCTGTTTTAGGAAATTACTTAACCTTTTTCTAAAAAAACTAATACATGTATGAAACAGTTTTTAAAGATTTAATTCTTTAGTAGAAAGCAGTGGTCTTAGGTCTTTTCCTGGGAATTGTTGACTATAATATTGCCAGCCTTATCTTTTAATATCGCTTTCTCCTTAATATTTTTTCATTCGCTCTTGCATTTTCTCTCTTTTGCTTCCAGTCCATCGCCTTTTATTTATAGTCTTTTATTATATTTATATCATATATTTACTATTTTCCCTTTCCTGTCACTTTCTCTCCCCAACTTTCTCTACCACTCTCTTTCCTCATGTTCCTCTCTCGCTAATACTCTCCCTCATTCTCCTTTTCCTACTGTCACTCCAATTCACCACCCTACTCATCTCATAAATTAGCTTCAATATCATAAAAAGTCTGAGGGGATCAATACCACGAGAGACACTGGGGGAAGAAACAAGAATTTCTCTTTTTTGCAAAAAAGAAACAAAAAAGAAACAAAAAAGAAACAAAAAAAACCAAAAAAACAGAACAAAATAAAATAAAATTTAAAAAATAGCGTAAACCAGCAGAGTGACACATGCTGTGTTGTCAATGAGTCGCCGGGTGGGTTGTGATTTGCTCGGCAGCCAGTCTGAGCGACTCCGCAACGCTCGTGCCAACCGGCTTCCTAAACAGCAATTACCGGCTGATGGGAGTGTTTTCCTCATTAGGCTGCTGCAGCTGTGGATGGTTCACAGTAATCAGGCCGCCCGGCACCCAACGGTGAACGCTGCCTATCACACACTAGCAGGAAGGGAAGAGGAAGAGAGGGAGGTGGGGGAAAGGAGAGGGAAGTGAAGAGGAAAAGAGACGAGAGGATAAAAAACCAGAGGAGAGGAAATAAAAAACAGAACAGGAGGCTATGAAAGAGAGGCAATGAGAGGAAATGAGAGAAAAAAGAAAGGAAAGAGGAGAGGAGAGGAGAGGAGAGGAGAGGAGAGGAGAGGAGAGGCTCCTTTAGGTGCTGAAAACTGATTACCACCACTGCTGTTCAATAACATGAACAGAGTGCAGCAGCCATTGAGATGACAGAACAAGCCACACAGATATTTCCTCTTAGTTACAGGCTGCCAGTCCACTACTAGCCCCATAGGTGTAAGCTAACTTACTGTACTAATAATGTACAGTGGCACTCTGACAAAACCACCTGTGTAAAGCTTGTTTTCTGTCGCCAGAGCTCAGCGTCTGAGCCACTGTGTCTGCATGAGATTGATGTGTGGCATAAGCGGTGTGGCAAGGGGGCCACCATTGCATCCCGCGTTGATAATGATGAGGCTGGAATGACTCCGAAGTGCTGAGAGACTCGGTTCAAGGATAATGGTGGCAGATGCATGCACAAAGGCAGCCTCTGAGTACCGCTCTGTACTGTAGGTTAAGTGCCTGTTTAAATGGTGTGCTTTTTGAGTTGCGGAGTGATTCAGTTCAGAGAGACCACAGTGATATTGTTTTTGTGGGGAATATGGCTGAGAACAAGCGACTGTGAAAAATAGCATGTCAAGCTCAGGTAATTATCCACTGTGATGCCTGCATTCAAAAATGCAGAGGAAGATGAAAGAAAGCCGAGCAATCTTGACAATGTTTAAAGAAAGACTCCACTATATTTTGTACATGTAGATGCCTGTTTTGCTACTCTCTGTTGCAGGTTTACAGTATATCCAGCTCATTTAAGTTTTTGCATTTTCCTCAGGTATGCCTTTTGAGGAAAAACAGCTGTAGAGCACTGGCTGTGACACATTTTACGCTTGGAAAATCAACAGTACTTAATTTAGAGGAAATGGGTAGTTAACATGAGCACTGATATCCACAATAACTGAACTGCCAAAGAGCTCCACCTAGAGAAAACTCAAATATCATTATCGGGAATTCAATGCGAGAAAAGAGTTTTTATCATTTCATCAAGATTTTTATCATATCAAACCCCATTTTCTGTTCTATCTGCTGTTGGCAGCAGCCATTTCATCTTTTGCATTCTGTAATTGCCTCACTGTAGAGTAGCTTTCATTGTTACTGTCTGAGTCTAACTTTCCGGCCACTGGATTCAAATTGTGTACCTACGCACAAGGTAGTCACAGAAAAGGATGCATTTATGCACTAGATGGGACAAAAGCCTCTCACTCAACATGTCTTCTGCTGTGTTGTAAACAGATACACCAGTTGCTCTCCTTCCGCCGCATTTTTGACAGACTATCAGCGAATCGTGTGTTTGCTGCTTCAAGTGGTCGATACGCCTGTCATTTCGATTGGAGCTCTAGGAGCCATGTTATCAAAGCTAACTTGCCGTTACCATCACTAACCACAGGTGTTGCCGAACCAACCAAGACTGAAATACTAAAGCACTAACATAGCACCTTTTAAGTTGATAAGGCAAACTTGGTAGCAAACAGTTGCCTATTTATGTACAAAGCATCAATGGAGCAACATTAGTACTAATTTGAAGTCATATTTCTGGCCACCCAATGAATCTTATTCCAATAATCACGCTCATTTTAGGTTTGATGTGCTCTCTGCCGGCTTCTGAAGGAAATATCTGACTCATTAGATGCTAAATGCTCCAGCATGTTCACCAGCTAGCTGCTAACTGTGTCTGCCTGCCTTGCAGGTAGGTAAGAGTGGGTTTTTAAGCTTTTTCATTCAAAACAGCAGTCTGGCCAAAAAACGATGCTGATGAGAGTGGTGAGAGTGAACCACAACAGTAAAATTGCAGCTGGGAAACCAAAACAGTTTACCTATGATAAACCCCTTTCACTAACACATAGTCATATGCTCTATTGTTAATATAAAAAATACTAAATATTGTTGATTTAAAGTACTGGACACGCTCGTTGAGTGACAAGTGATCTCTGGGAAACGCATTGTAAGAAAAAAAAAAAAAAAAAACAAGCTAAAAAACATGATATTGCTTGTTAAAAGTTAATACCACTATATACAGGCTTTCGGTGCAAAAACAGATGAAAAGCATGGCCAACATAAAATCCATCTGAAGAAGCCAGCCACGTTCACTGAATATGAGTGGACAGATGGAGCAGACGCAGAGATGGAGTTAGTTAAGGGAGAGGCTGGTGCGGGTGGCAGAGAGAGCAGGATAGGAAGGAGGAGTCTGTCTGTGTGTGGACATATAGACGTGTAGGTGAGTGTGTGTGAGTGAGATAGAGAGACACACACACAGAGCCTTTCTTTGTGTACAAGCATGTGCATCAATCTTGTGGCTGAGAGTGAGTGTGTGTGTGTGTGTGCGCGCGCGCGCGTGCGTGCACCAATGGCTCGCGTAGGTGCGGGCGAATCCATCTGTGCACAACTGTTTGTGTGTGTGTGTGTGTGTGATGAATTAGTGATGGCAGCTGGTGGAGCGGTGTGATCCCTCAGCAGTGGTGACAGCAGCTGTTAGTGGTGCTGTCTCCGCCCAGCCAGACTGACTGGGTCCTCTTCATCAAACACACCGGCTCATTAATGCTGCAGGGCCCGGTGCTGCGCTGCACCGCCCCACCTGAGAGCCCGGCAGCACCAGAGCTGGAGAAGGGAAGCGGGGCTGCTTGGGGTGAGTGGATGTGTCCTGGGTCTCAGGTTGTGTTTGTGGAGCTGTAGGCATATGTGCATTTATTTAAGCCTGGGTCAGTACATGTGTGTGTTTGTGTCTTACTTTGTAATGAGTAAACGTTTTTGCATTTCTGCATAAGCGTGTCTGCCGAACTGTCATTTTGCAAGTCTGCATTTGCGTCTGTGTGTTTTGGCGCATGTGTGTGTGTGTTACTAAACCGCTGACAAGCAACAAGAATCCTGCTTGTCAGATCTGACTGGCGAAACAGTCTGCTATCACACCCCTCACCTGCTCCTCGTGGAAGCTGATGCAGACAGTTATGGATGGTGCAAATGAGACAAGAAAGTGCGAAAGATGTCCTCAAAAACGCATATGCACGTTTGTATGTGTGAGGGAAACATTTACATGAATGCTCAAAATGTATCTGTGCCCACATGCGGGTATGTACTGTATATGACTGTTTGCGTGTGTGTGTGTGTGTGTGTATGTGTGTGCGTGTGAGCGAGAGAGAGTACAAGGCCAATTGGCTGAGCAGCAGGTGTGTCTGTAGTTACCTGTAGGTAGGTGATTCTGTTCTGGACCAGATCCGACAGGTCTTTAGCCTCCTTCATTCTCCACTCGCCCACTCCATCTGCCTGGCTGAGGTAGTACAAGTCTGTCATGATGGACCTGCAGACACATACAGTACACACATTTCAAGACTTTGATTATTTATGTTCACATTTCAATAACCAGCCGTGTCCATTAATAACTGCAGACAAAGAGCAGTACCTCACCAGTACTTTTTCTTTGGCATCAGTGGGACGTGAAAACCATTCCTCATGAAATCTGTGGACATTGCCCAGACTGCCACTTGTAAACAGAGGCAGCCAAGTTTAACATTCAAACAACAACACTACCTCTCCGAGAGGTCGGTACTTAACAGCCTTTGCAAGAAAGCCCTCTTACAGACTACCATCCCACTTTCAGGACAGATGCTTTTCCTATGCTCTCATTAACAAGGAAAACATCTGGCACAACCGTTAAACTCGTAGTTAATACGGGTACGATTTAAAAAATGATGAATAACCTTGCTTTGTAAGTTAAGCGCTTTGTTCTCATAGCAGCCCTTCAGAAGGATGCAAGTGGCAAAGATTGCAAGTTCATGGTGATGATACAAATGAAAGGGTGACTTGGTGGGAAACCAGAAAGAAAAGACAGACTTCTAAACCACTGCTTGTGTTTACTGAGTTGATCTTACATTGAATTTATAAACACACATAATCCCACACAGAAATGTAAACATACACATTTAAAATCCTGTGTTTGGATTAACTAAAATTAATTGAAACTCATGGTGAAGAAGAGAAAAATGTTTCCTTAAACACTGGATTGGGAGATATAAATATTTATACTGTGGGATAACAGAAATTTGTCAGCTGTCTGAGATTTTTTTTATACTGTTTAAGTAGGTCACTTGGTTCCCGGTAACTGGAACCCAACCTAGTACTCAAGTAGGACTAGGTCGAAATTTTATCCACTGTGATCCGGTCTGGTAGAGTCCCATTTTATTACCATGGGTCTCAGGTCCTTGTGTCAGTGTTTCGATTGAACCCGAGTGGACTTGCTATCAGCTCTGAACATGTGGTGCATCGTAATCAGCACAGGAGACAAATGTGTTTTTTGACTTAAGATGGAAAGTGTAAAGGTGAAGTGCAAAAAAACAAAACAAAAAAACAAACCAAAACAAAAACACAATGCTTGGTGGTCCATCATGCTGCTGCAGTTCTCTTCTTCTGGAAATTAGTTTATGTATGTTGGGTTTGGTTAGATTTTCCTGGGGTCCTTTTCGGACTGGGACCAAAATCGCATGAAGACCTTAAATCTCTGGTCGTACCAGACCAGCAAGACCTCAGCTAATCAATCAACAGGACTGCTTTATGACAGTACTGATTTTACAGGATTTTTGCATTAATGTGATAAGATACCTTGGTTTTTCAGTTATTTAATTAACTGGATTAGACAAAAACAGACATTCCCACTTGGGAAGTGGCTCTATAAACAGTTTTTCAATTGAATTTCTAGAAAATTCACTACAACAAAATATGCTGATGTCGCAATATAAGATTACATATACAGTGACAGAAGATCCTATCAATATGGTCCACCCCTTCTTGGATATGCAGGGAAGTTATGCTGACATGATCCTGACTAAGTGATCTTGCATATTTTATACATCTTGCATTACAAATTTGCAGCTCTAGTCTGCGATCCTATTTTTGTCCAGACAGGAAGCCTATCCTCAAATCAGGGCAGACATGGAGATGTTCCTACCCTACAGCACACATAGAGTGAATCAACTTCAGCCTCTGTGACTTCCTTCCAAAGAAATTTTCCTCAACAAAATTTATTGTTACGTTACAGTAAACCTATGAATTATTTGAACTGTCTACTCCTGCAAGTAGACTGTGAAGCCTGCAAAGGCTTTTGATAAAAGCATCCACCAGATAGCATATGCTAACAGTGGGCTGTGTTAAATATTACGAAGGCTCAACATGCTTTAAGGATATTTATAGAAAAAGTGTTGTTTCTTTCACGCTGACTGATGGCAACAACGTCTTTCTGGTTGTTTATCAATTTTTTGGATTAAGCCTTCCATCTGCAAGCCTCTGACAGCAAATCTGTGTACGTGTCACACACTGCCATATTTTGTGACCATCCACTTACAAACACGCCCAAGAGCTCTGATATATGCAGCTAAGGGCAGATGCAAACACACCACACACACACACACACTACACTTATGCAAGCTTAATTTATTACTCATTTCTTTGACCCAAATCAGTCACATCCTGTGTGACTTAGAGTTATTAGTCATATATTCAGTAGTGCATGCAAAGATACACTCACACAAAGCAGACAAATGTACCATGTCCCCTTTCAACAGTGCAGCATGGTGAATAGTGCCTTTCTCTACAACTAAGATAGTATCATTACTCATTGTCTCATTTTGAAGTTGGAACCATGGGGTGTGAATAGATGTCAAACTCTCCTCCAGCAGCGCTCAGGGGAGCCATCACCGACCCTCTGTGGGAAGGAAAAGCAAACCTGGCTTGCCGCAAAACTTAACAAGAAGAAATCAACAGACAAGCCCTGAGGGATTTGACAGTAAGACAGGGGAACACCACACGTCCATGACGTCCTGCATATGTACTGGGGGAGTGTGTGCTCTCGTGTGTATTTAATTATGTGTGATCTTATGGGCTTCCCCAGCGCTTCTGATTAGCCAAAAGACGTTGAGGCTGTAGCTGCTGGGCTTGGCAGCAGAGCACAAGAGCTCTGAGTACTGGTGTTGGACCAATGGGAGAACAATTACAAGGTTTCGGGTTAACGTCTCAGCATGAATATCACCAGGCCAGGTAAGACAGAAGATGGGCAAAGAGGAGGAAAGACAAGACTAAAGTGTACTGTTCTATGACATAACATGGGCCATTTGGTAAGCACCCAGTTTGAAACTTAACCTCTAATATGTGTTTTTTTGTGCCTTACACTAATTAAAACACAACAGCACCAGCCATAATATCCTATCCATCCTGTTGCATGATTGTGTTGAGTTATATACTGCAGGTAAACAGTAATTAATTTTCAGTATGGTTCTTCTTCCTTGTCTGAATATGTTTTTTAATTTCTCTATTTAGTTTATCTATTCTTGTTTCAGTTGTAGGTTTTTAGTAAGGCTTTTATCTTAGCAGAGTAATAGTCCAACCTACACACTGCATATGTTTGCAATGTGTACTGTGTAATACACCTTATAAACACCTCAATATTGCAAACATGTTGTAATTATCTCAGTAGTATTCACTAAAAACTGTCAGATGCTGTCTGCCAGTCGTTGTATGCCAAATTCAACATTTCATTCTTTATTTGCTCGATGTGGATTTATAAGCAAATCAGCCTTAGATCAAGTGGCTTTTTGTAGTTGACAAAACAACTTCAACTTCTTTTTTAGCCCAGTTGTTATAGATATGTAGATGTTCAAGACTTCCATTTTTTCTGAGCACTTAGAGTAACTTTTAATCTTTAAATTTAACAAGTTTATTTAGTTAAATGTATGTGTGTTACTGAGACTTGGTATCAGGATACACTCTGGTAGAGTTCTTTACCTCAGTATATGTTACTGATACACTGACATCATTACAGTGATATATTCCTTTGTGGTGTTAATCTCCTTTTGCGGACACTTGACCTTTGAAGCGTTACAGTGGCATGAAAAAGTTTGGCCACCCCTGGTCAAAATTTCTGTTTACTGTGAATAGTTAAGTGAGTAGAAGATAAACTGATCTCCAAAAGGCATAAACCTTTCAACATTTTAAGCAATTAGTGTATTTTTTTTTTGTTTTGTACAAGTTTAGAGACAAAAAAAGGAAAGGAGCACCATACAAAAGTTCAGATAACTTTTACCAAGTACTCAGACCTTAATTAGCTTGTTAGGGCTATGGCTTGTTCACAGTCATCGTTAGGAAGGGCCAAGTGATGCAAATTTCAAAACTTTATAAATACTCCTCAAACCTTGTCTCAACAATCGGCAGCCGTGGGCTCCTCTAAGCAGCTGCCTAGCACTCTGAAAATTAAAATAAATGATTCTGCAGTTCATAATGTAATTAAGAAATGGCAATTAACAGGAACAGAGGAGGTCAAGTTATGGTCTGGAAGACCAAGAAATCTTTCAGAGAGAACTGTTCATAGGATTGCTAGAAAGGCAAATCAAAACCCGTTTGACTTCAAATGACCTTCAGGAAGATTTAGCAGACTCTGGAGTGGTGGTGCACTGTTCTACTGTGTAGCGACACCTGCACAAATATGACCTTCATGGAGGAATCCTCATAAGAAAACCTTTCAATGGTCCTCACCACGAAACTCTGCATCAGAAGTTTGCATTTTTGGCTGCTATTGTGGTATGTTTGGAGAAAAAAGGGTGCAGGACTTTATGAAAAGAACTCCTCTCCAACTGTTAAGCATGGGAGTGGATCATTGATTGGGATTATGTTGCAGCCAGTGGCACAGGGAAGAATGGTAGAGGGAAGAATGGATTCAATTAAATACCAGCAAATTCTGGGAGCAAACATCACACCCTCTGTAAAAAAGCTGTAGATGAAAAGAAGATGCCTTCAACAACAGGATAATGATCCTAAACACTTTAAAATCCACAATGGACTACCTCCAGAGGCGCAGGCTTAAGGTTTGCCCATGGCCCTCACAGTCCCCCGACCTAACAATGATCAAAAATCTGTGGATAGACCTCAAAAGAGTAGTGTATCCAAAACAGCCCAAGAATTCACAGCACTAAAGCCTCTTGCAAGGGAGAGTAAGTGAAAGACTGATCAGAGCTAAAAGATTCTTACCTGTTACAAAAAGCATTTACAAGCTGTGCTACTTGCCAAAGGGGATGTTACCAAGTACTGACCATGCAGGGTGCCCACATTTTTGATTCGGGTCCTTTTTCCTTTTTTGTTATTTTTAAACTGTAAAAGATGGAAATAAAAAACTAATCTTGCTTAAAATATTAAAGAAATGTGTCATCTTTAACTCTATGCCTTTTGGAAATCAGGTAATCTTCTACTCCCTTAATTATTCACAGAGACAGATATTTTGACCAGAGGTGCCCAAACTTTTTCATGCCCCGGTATGTTTTTCTGGCATATCTGTATGAACTTTTACATCGTTTCATTTCCCTGTCTATGAAACTTTGTGAAACTGAAAGCTCCAATAAGCACATTTTTTTTTAATGTGCTACATTTTTCTTTGGAAATTTTCGAGACAGGGGCCTTACCTCCGTCCTGATCAGAATTTAAATAAAGAAGCAGTGCATTTATATGAGTCAAACATTTCATTGCTCTTTCCACCTCTGCTCCTATCTGAGCTGGCTCTCCTAGCCTTTGCCTGCAGCACTTACAAGGAAATCCTGGGGGCTTAGAATGAAAGTGAATGCATGTACAAGTCTGTGACTATATGTGTGTGTGTGTGTGTGTGTGTGTGTGTGTGTGTACATGCATGTCAGTGTGTATGGGGTGAGGAATCAGTCTTTGGAAAGCGGCCTAGGCAGCAACGACTAAGACAACGGGCCGTGTAAGCCACTTCACCAGGATTATAATAAACCACTTGGCTATGTGACAACAGGCCTTTCTTCATTCAGCTGTGTTGAAGCCTGCCATCCTGATGACACAGAAGGTGTGTCTATGACCTTTGCCCTCTGTCTTTCAGCAACCACTGCAAGTGCTGCTTTCAAGTCTTAGTTATAGAAAATGTTCCTGTTTCAGGTTTTCACATCATCAGTAGGCAGTGCCAGTAAACAGTAGCCTGTGAGTCTTGAATCAACACGGAAGTTATTAACAAACAAAGAACAAACGATACAATGCACAAATATTTGTATTACAAGGATCCTGAGATAATTCTTACACAGGAGCACCAACAATATCCATCTACAGCTTTAACTAATGATTATGTTCAGTATCAATTAAGCTGATGATTGTTTTTTAAATTTATTTATTAATTGTTAAGTCTTTAAAATGGATAAAGCAGCAAATTCTTACATTTGAGAAGCTGTAACTTGTGAATAACTGATCTATTTCCCATAAGTTCCGTAGGTCAATCAAGCAATTATTTCAGCTCCATATTTATCCCTTTTCCATACTGCTTATTCTGTTCAGTTTCACGGGAGGCCGGAACCTATCCCAGCTTGCACTCGATGTGAAGGGAAAATCAACAGTAGGCCACCAGTCTATTACGGGTCTTACACGCACTCAGGCATATTTTCATATTGCCAAGTTTCAGCATTACTTTAAAACCATTCATCAGGAGGAGAAAGAGGAGTTAGAAACAGCTAATATACTGTATATGCCTGGTATATCAGCTGATTGCTCAGAAATATCAATTAGTGTAATGGTGTCAAAGAGCTACATATATTGGTGATTTGTTTAAAACAGCATTATGTAAACAAATTCTGTTCTTTAGAAGTATTCACTGAGCTCTTCAGGCAGACTTTATGTTTACTCATGCCAAATACATCCTTAAAGGAATCTTTCAAGAAAGAGTTTGATGAGAAGACTGATACAACTCTCCTGTTTGAATGGTAAATATGAAGCTACAGCCAGCGGCCAGTTAGCTTAGCTTAGCATAACGACTGGAAACAGGATGAAACAGCTTGGCTCTGTCCAAAGGAAACAAAATTTGCATCCGCAAAATCAGCACCTGTAAAGCTCACTAATTAACATTTTACATCTTGTTTGTTTAACCAGTACAAAAACATTATGTGCTGGACTGTGCAGGTTTATATTACATTATGCAGTACTGTATTAATTAGTTACTGTATATCTTGTTTGCTTTGTCCATACTAATGTCAAACTACGCCTTTAGGGAGTGAGCACTCCAATATTTGCGGGGATATATTATTTTGGTAATGTTAAATATTGTCAATAGTGTGAATAGTGTGACACTTTTATCCAGTTTTGTTTCAAAATTATCTCATGTCAGTGACTGTGGATTGTGGGAAAGAACCTTAGCAGACAACAAGCAAACGACACATAGAAAGGCCCCAACAGCAAAGTCTGTCTGACTTCTTTCTGTGAGATGACAGTGTTATTCTTTAAGCTGCTGCCCCGGTAACAGTATTTTTTTCATTTTACTGATCTCACCATCGGCTTTGCATCCATTTACTGGTTTCCTACAAATCCTTGTGGAACATTAACACACTTTTTCCAATGTTTTCAAGTAAACGTTTTTATTCACCTCTCCTGGTGTCCCAGGTCCTGCAAGAGTGTGTCGGCGTACTTTTGCTTCTCGCTCGGCTCAACGTTGGCCAATTTCTTCACCTCGCTGCGAACAAAGTACCAGAACTCCTTAACGCCATTCTCCACCCTTCTCCGCAGCTCCTCCTGAGTGGGCCCGGGGCCTGCGGTGGGGATAAGAGAGATCAGCTCAAAACAAAACATAACAAAGATACACAGCTGGTGTGACATTTGAGGCAAAGGTATCATCTGAAACAAGGAATCGATGATGTAAACGTCAAAGCACTTCCTTGGGGATACAGCTGGAAGGAACTAGGAAGGAAAGGATGCCTTTAAACAGGTCTTTAGGAATGTTTGAGCTCTAGATTATGTGAGCCCAAATTGGCAAACGGCACAAAGCAAGGTTGCTTCTTAATGTTCCTTCCCATACTTTGTCCCTAGGTGTTGCTTCCTCATTGACCTCATGACCTCATTAAGGAGGAATCATCACTGTTTTTGTGCCTCATGGCTCGCTCATGTGTTCTCTCACGCAGTTCTAACAACAGGATGGAAATCTATACCCCGCTCGAGCCAAATAATGTGGAGTTACCCACATGGATAGCACAGCTGCCTGCTCTGGTTTCTGTGGAAAGAAACAATAAAAAAAAAAAATCGAGGGAAATGAAGGACAGCCTCAAGCAGGAGGAGATGGAGTTGGTGGTGGAGAGGGAAAATCACTTTTTTTAACCTTCCTATCTCACACTCTCACTTCTCTCCTGACTCTCTCCTTTGGTGGAAAAAAAAGCTAGAAGGTATTTTTAGCTTTTTTCTTTCCCTGCGGCAAGATGGAAAGGCTGACCCTGTGCTGCCCTCCACACATGTCCGTCTTTATTTTCTCTCTGTCTCTCTTCTCTCTCTCTCTTTCGGCCATTGGGGCACTCACAACTGTTTCCACTTCATTCACACATTTCCCCTATCACCTGACAGCTTTCCTGCCCTTGTGACCACAGCTTAAGGTGGCAAATACACACATAACCCTGCCCATCTGACGGCACGGCTCTGCCATCATCATCGCTGAGCTAAAGCAGGTTTAATGCTGGACTAGACTGAGATTCTTGCTGCAGGCGAAAGCTCACAAGAGCTGCTGACCGGTTTCATACCATATATATAGTCACCCCCAACACCTTCAAAGTCTACCCTTTCGTATTTCCAAGCTCTGTGCCAAATCCTTCCTCACAACCTTTTAGGTGGCCTTGCCCTTCTTACCATCTCCAGTGAGTTTCTGGAAGCTGTGGATCTTCTGTTTGGCTCTGGTTAACTGGTCCTCCAGGGAGCGCAATCTCCCTGCGGCCAGGGACCTGGCTTCTGCCTGCCCCTCTGGTATCCTGGGGGAGAGAGACACAAGCTGTGATGGGCGAGCATGGGAGTGCGTGTGCATTGATAGAAGGAAGAGCGCAAAAATATTCTTCTATGTTGAAATGGTCTGCTGAAATTGTATAACTGTATCCCAGTAAACAAAAAAACAAAAAAAAATGAATATGAAAATAATTCAATAAAATTGTACTCAGTGTAGTACCGCAAGAAATAATTACTTTCATTATCAAAAAAGCTTTTGATTTTTTCATTACTCAGTTAAGTAAAAAAACAATGACAAATCATGCCCATCATAACTTTCCAAAAACCAGGCTGACATCTCCAAATTGCTGATTTTGTCTGAATAACAAAACCCCACAAAAATTTAATTTACAATGATATAACACAGAGTGAAGCAGCAAATTGTAAAATTTGACCAGCTATTTGCCATTCTTACAAGCCAAAAAACGAATAAACAATCATTTAAATTGCTGTCAATCACCACGTAACCAACTGGTCCAGCACTAACTTAGTGGAAAAGGTACTGAGTACATTTTTAAAAAATGTACACATGATCTTTCCAATGCAAAACAAACTAAACAAGAGGACAAATCTCTGCTTTATTCATTTCGGTGTAGCAACGCCATGGATGAATTAGCGCGAGACAGACACCATTTAAAACAGACCGTATAATATAGAGTCCTATATCAACCTGATTGGATACACACCACTTGCTTGGCTGTAATTAGTCTTTGCTCATGATTTGCAGTCTGGAAAAACATGGTGGCTGTTTTGCAAATACTGTGAAATTCCTCTAACACCATCAACTGAAATCAGTGTCTGAATAAATTCGCCGGGAAATACTGTGGGCCAACACATTTGCAGAATTCTGCTTCATTTTATATCAGCAACACCTAGTTTTAATAGTTTTTAATGAGGTGCAGGAGTTTGGAGATGAAGTGAGAATGTTTATCATCTGACCATTCAGTGACTGGTCCAGTATGTATCTTACTGGGGTGTCTTGATTCTCATTTGGACATTTCGAGACTTATAAGTTGCAGTGAAAATGTAGCTATGAAGTCTGGCATCTTTTCGTGTTTACTGCTGAAAATTCTGTTTCATTTGCTAAGACACCACAGTGCAGCCTCCCGGAGCCCTGTCGTAGTTTATTTATTTTGAGCTCAAGATCATGTACAGAGTACATCCAGCCTATCTTCTTCTGTACAATACACCCAAGTACCATAACCTTTTACAACATCCACTGAATAGTCTATGTACTGAATGTCACTGCGATTTCCAAAAGAAAAGGGAATAAATCAAAGCATATATTAACTTGCAAATTAAAAAAACCACACATACACACAAATACATAAAAACTATTCAAATAGATTAAATGCAATTTGTTACTTTACTTTGATCATTTATCAGTAGCTACATTTATCAGTTGCTGCATTAGTGTTGCAGTGGCAATGGTGGCCTCTTCTTTCTTAGATGTGTGAAAAGGGATTGAAAAGACAAAACATGTCGATCACAGACAACTGATCTCTTCTTTGTGCTCCTTGTCCCTAAGCTATGGTACAACCCTTCTTTAGAGTTTCTGCAGCTTTTTATGAATTTATCTTGATTAAATGTGAACATTAACATCAGGGATCTGCGCTCAAAAGCATTGTACTCATTTGGCTTGGCAAGTTTACAGCTGAAAAGCTTAGTTTTGCATTATTGCTAAAATTATGTCTCTGGAGCTTTTCAGTCCATTTAGTGTACTCAATGTTAATGTAAGCTGTTTTCACGTAGCATTGTAAACTAATCTGCTAAAAATGTATATCTTCAGTTTTTTGTCAATTATTGCTCCATAATAAATATATATGACAGATATAAATAGGCATTTTCACACTATGAGCTATGAATGAAACTGCTGCATGGATGTAATGAAAACACAAATGAGCAATCTGACATTCTCAGAACACAGAGTTCAAATCAGCCAAGGAGGAAAAAGAATTGCCTGACATTAAACCAAATCAATTCCTCTACATAAAACTATTAAAAATGGAGTATGTTTGAATGCACAGGGGCATTGGTGGAGTGCTGCAAAGGCCATGTTAATGAGTCATCAAGGCATGCAAACTCAATTTGCTCCCTGAGTGAGGAACATCAATCGCTGGCAGGCATAAAAATGAGACTTTTAAAGTTGCAACAGCTATTCTTGCTGCACAACTCTCCTTTCGCTGTTCAAACCCCGGTCCCTGAGTTGCCCTGGCCTCTCACTTCATTGAGCACTAACTGAGCATTGTGCTTCAATGCCATGGAAATAACTGAGGACAAAGTGAGGATAATTTAATTCCAACATTATGTAACCGTGTGATGGACGAGGATAAACCTTTCCATACCTTTGTGGTATCACGGGTATTTATTTGTATGTCTTGAATTCATGCTTGTTTTCTTTGTGAAATCCGTGGTGTTCCCATTTCAGCTGCCTGACACAGATCTTTTGAAAGAAGACCCAGGTGCATTTCCTTTCTGAGTATCAACACTACTGTCTATTCTCACAGCTAACTCTGTACAAACAATATTCAACAAGATCTCCCAGAGGCCACACCCTAACCTGCTAGTTACACCATTGTACAGGAAGTAGGACTATTTCCTCTGTGACATCATTTCCCAGGGGTTTTAAGTGCTGCTAAAACTGTAATATAAAGAAACACAATACCTCCTTGAACAAGGCAGAAGAAATAGGCCAGACCAGCACATTCTAATGAGAGGAGACGTGGTACAGAGGTTAGCTTATGTGCTCCAAAGAGACATAAACTGCTGAGACACAGTGCTGGTGGAGGCAAAACACGAGCATCCTCAAACCAAGATATGCAGATATAAAATATATCCAAACACTCAGCTATATCAAAACCCACAGACACACACACAGGAAGGAGGATGACACCTTACACAAATATACAATTGATCCCTGACGGTATCTCTAGAGGACCTGAAGCAGAGACTAGACAACGCAGCTGGATTCAACAACATCTTAATCAAACGATACAGAAGAGGTAGCAGATGAGAAAAACTCTGACTCCAAGGCAGAGGGAGCGAGGAGCTGGGGAGAGATACTGTGGAGTAAAAGACAAGCTATGAAAACAGGGGGTGATGAGACCCACCAGCACTAACCACTGAGCCGGAAAGCAGGTGAGGTTCAGCATGCAACCCAGTTTCCTCTGAAATGCTGCCCCAGCTGTCGCTCCACTGACTCCTGCCCCTGCACCCGGTAACCATTGGGGTTCAGAGGGTCATCAGAGCCAGGTGGAGCAGAATGAACGGTGGGGGCCTAGGTGGCACTGCGGCACATACATATTTCCGTGGTAAGACTCTGGTATACTCTTGTACCAGAGAAAACGAGTATACCAAAAGAACACCTATGTGCTGAGCTGGGAAACCATACATATGGATGCTGATGTGAAGTGTTGTTTGCGGAGGTGTAGATGAAAGGAGACTATATGGACCCAATTTGCCTTTACATTAAGAAGGAACTTTGATTTACTGTTCCTATAAACATGTGTATCACTACATTGTGATGCGTCACAGGCTTGACTGACATGTTCCAGACTTTACTCGGAACTGACTGTGGGCTACACCAAACCACTTGACTCCAATAAGACAAGCTAATAAACCACAGGAATGTGGCACTATAAATGGGTGGAAAAGTCTGGTATTAATGCTAAAACCTGCTACCACTGGCCAGAACTGGATTATTGTTTAATGTTTATTGAATGTATTATACTGTATGTGTTTATCTCTTGTGTTTGTGCAAATATTTCTGCATTGTGTCCGATCAGTTAATCTCATCTTTTTGTCTCCTTCCTTTGCCGTCTGCATGTTATGTCAAATGACTCAAACAATATAATTCCAAGTAAACTGATTATAAATGGTGCATTCTTGTCTCGCATGCTGCAACGATTCAAAAACATCCAAAGTGAGCAAGCTCTGCTCTGAGCCCTACTTGACAGAGATGTCCTGATCACAAACAGCTCCCACAATGGGGCTAGTGTGTGTGGTAGTAGACCTTCCCTTGCCGGGCCTGAGTGATGGCCAGGTCGATGGGAGTTCAGGTCTGGAAGCGGCAGCAGCATCTGTTTGGCAGGGCAGCACTGGGTTAAAACCATTACAGGATAAGTGGATCCTGTCACTGTCACCTTACACCTGAACACCTGTTACCTTGGACATAGGCCTATGCACATCCTAACTATATGTTTGTTTTTACAGTTTAAATTTACATTTTTATGCAACATGAAAGACAAGGACCGAAATGAGGTACCATGTGTAGACAGGATTTTACAAGCTAATGTAGCTGGAAGCAAATTACAGTGGGATGAAAAAGTTTCGCCACCTCTGGTCAAAACTTCTGTTAATGTGAATAGTTAGGTATGGACAAGATGAACTCATCTCCAAAAGGCATGAAGTTAAAGGTGAAACATATTTTCCAACATTTTAAGCAAGATTAATGTGTTATTTTTGTTTTGTACAGGTTTACAGTGAAAAAAAGGAAAGGAGCACCATACAAAAGTTTGGGCAACCCGAGAGGTTTGAGCTCTCAGATAACTTTTACCAAGTACTCAGACCTTAATTAGCTTGTTAGGGCTACGGTTTGTTCACAGTCATCGAAGGAAAGGCCATGTGATGCAAATTTCAAAATTTTATAAATACTACTCAAACCTTGTCCCAACAATCAGCAGCCATGGGCTCCTCTAAACAGCTGCCTAGCACTCTGAAAATTAAAATAAATGATTCCCAAAAAGCAGGAGAAGGCTATAAAAAGATAGCAAAGTTTTTTCAGGTAGCTGTTTCCTAAGTTCATAATGTAATTAAGAAATGGCAATTAACAGGAACAGAGGAGGTCAAGATGAGGTCTGGGAGACCAAGAAAACTTTCAGAGAGATCTGCTCATAGGATTGCTAGAAAGGCAAATCAAGACCCCCGTATGACTATAAAAGACCTTCAGGAAGATTCAGCAGACTCTGGAGTTGTGATGCACTGTTTTACTGTGGCACCTGGACAATATTGTAAGAGTCATCAGAAGAAAACCTTTCCAGCCTCCTCACCACAAAATTGAGCATCAGAACTTTGCAAAGGAACATTTAAACAAGCCCGATGCAGTTTGGAAACAAGTCCTGTGGACTGATTAAGTTAAAATACAACTTTTTGGCTGCAATGAGCAAAGGTATGTTTGGAGAAAAAAGGGAACAGAATATCATGGAAAGAACTCCTCTCCAACTGTTAAGCACGGGAGTGGATCATTCATTGGGATTATGTTGCAGCCAGTGGCACAGGGAAGAATGGTGGAGGGAAGAATGGATTCAATTAAATACCAGCAAATTCTGGGAGCAAACATCACACCCTCTGTAAAAAAGCTGAAGATGAAAGAGGATGGTTTCTATAAAAGGATAATGATCCTAAACAAGCCTCAAAATCCACAATGGACTCCCTTAAGAGGTGCAAGTTGAAGGTTTTGCCATGGCCCGCACAGTCCCCTGACCTAACCATGATCAAAAATCTGTGGATAGACTTCAAAAGAGCAGTGCATGCATGATGGGCCAATAATCTCACAGAACTAGAAGCCTGTTGCAAGTAAGAGTGAGCGAAAATCCCCCAATCAGAGTTGAAAGACTCTTAGCTGCTACAAAAAGTGTTTACAAGCTGTGTTACTCGCCAAAGGGGGTGTTACCAAATACTGACCATGCAGGTTGCCCAAACTTTTGAAAAAGATGGAAATATAAATGCAAACTTGAACTGTGTCATTTTTAACTTTATGCCTTTTGGAAATCAGGTCATCTTCTACTCACTTAATCACTTTTGACCAGAGGTGCCCAAACTTTTAAGGCCACTGTATAAAACACACAAGGGCACAAAGGAGAATAATTGAGGTCTAATGGTCAATGACCTGCACCATTAAAAGACAATTGCGACGACGAATGGGAAAATAATTTGTATCAATTTTGCCCTCCTTCTCTATCTGTCCTAAATCTGGGTCACATGGTACTGTACATGCAAATAATTCTTTGCATCAGTTTTAACTTGCAGAACACATCAGATAGGTAAGGTTTACATCACTATGTCAACTGAAAAAGTGGTAAGCAATTCACTGATCAAAGAAAGGTCTGATACACTGCCTTTTATCACCTAGTTTTGGATGGTATAGCTGAGGCTGAAATAACATATGAAACAGATTAGTGCAATGACTGTGGTCTCCACAACTCCTCTCATCCCCTCAGTCCTCGTTTTCCATTTTCTCCTTGCTTCTCTTTACTTAGTGCAGTCCTCAAACCATCCATCATGCTCCCCTCCTCTTTGCCTCCTCTGCATCGCCTGCTCCCTCCCTCCATCCCTCCGTTGGCATGCCTGGGCGATTGATCAGGTCCTCATCGCTCAGTCCAGCTGTCACTCTCACCCCTCGCTCCCTCTGATGTCACACCATCAGGCTGCTGCGTGTCATTGTCTCCGCAGCAGTCGTGGCTTCGTGCCAGAGATGACGGACAGCGGCAGAGAGGGCGGAGCCAGACAGACTGAGCAACTCGACCTCATGCTCACCTCTCATTAATGCTGCTGGGTGATTGGTAGATTGGCACGCTGCCTGTCACTCAAACCACTCATGAGAGGCCTAAATAACTGAATCACTGGAGTGGATCTGTAGGCCAGCCAGGTGATACTAATTTGAATCTAAGCATTGATTGATAGATTCATTAATTTCACATGACAATTCCATTCTACAAATTGTGGGGAGTTCAGCAGAAAATAGGTAAAACAAGATCAGTAGTGTGTGAAGAATCCATTAGCGGGTTGAATAACTAAATATCTTCATCCTCTCAGTGATGCTACAGAAATTTGCAGTTTGTGATCAAGAAAATCGATATCCTATGCAAACTGCATCAGTATGACAATCACTCTCTATCGTAAAGCGAATGAGATAATGTAAGCGAGCTCTTTTCAGGTATATAATGAATGCGTAACAATGCCCAATAACGCCTTACATCTAGTGCTGCTCCGGTGCAATAACAATTACTAAGTTAAATCCTACTCTCAACTATAAACCATCGTCAATTCAGTGGGTTTCTGCGGCGAAACGAGTTGAAACAAAGGTGTTATAATGTCAGTTTTATGGGTTTAAATCTCTGTAAGGCCACTAATAAAAAATGCATGCAGTAATACAAATGTTAGATGCTTTGGATGAAAACCTTAATTTTTTTTTATGTCAGTGGGGTGCTTGCAAAGAACTGTTTCTAGTTGTTGTACAGCACACATAGACTCGTGTTCCCAGTCCAAATCTGCACAACGTTGTTGAAGTTGGTAAATTCAGTCAGGCATGTGTTGAGCTAGTCGATTAGTGAGCTAGTGAGTTGTTACATAGTCAGTCAGTCTGTGACGACCTGCAGGCTGGAGCCTGGCTTGGCGCCATGCCTCTGTCAGCAGTTTGGTAGTGAGGCAGAGGAGGAGGGAGGTGAAGAAGGAGTGAAACGAGGAACAGGAGGAGGCGATGAGCGGAGAAGCGAGGGGCTGGGGCAGGAATGATGGGCAGCCCACTAACATCCTCTTTGTGTGTGTCGCGCACACACGCACACGCATGCACACACACACACACACGCACGCACACACTGTACATGCACAAATGAACGAAACTGAACAGAGGACAAACCAACTCCTGTCTATGTCGATAGCTCATACAGCTTAACCTCAGCAAGCCAGACGCCGGCTTTTGGCTTGCTGTGCCGGATACTTAGCTGAAGCTTAGAGGGACTTCAGAAGGCACTGTAGCGCTGCCCCAGTAAATAACTGTGGAGGCCTCAGTCCCATATCAACAACCGGTCTCAATAACAAGCAACAAGCGCGCAGTGTGTCAGGGACCCATTTGGACACTAGTTGACTGAAAGCTGCACTTGTTTTTTATGCTATAAATTCCACCTTTGTTTTTGAGCCAATTTTGAATAATTACAAAACCAAGGGATTTAATCAGGGACCAGCTGTCTGAAGCAACGTGTGTGCGTGTGTGTTTTAATGTTTGTGTGAGCTGATGAGGGCCCTGCATCAAAGTGAATTGGAATATCACAGCGGAGCAGCAATGACAACATCTGAAGCTTGAGTTCCGGGTTAATATCGCCACACCAGGACACACTACTGCTTTCCTTGCACATGCATGCACACTCGGAGATGCACACACTTAAGTAACACAGCCAGTGTTTATGGGTGAGGAGAAACACTGTCAGCGTTTGGAGATAAGAGCAGAACCATCTGCTTCTCTATTACACGTTGTCACACGTGTGAAAGATGCTGTTTGGTTATTGGTCTCTTACAAGGTGCTATTGTCTGCCAAAATAACACAATAAATTCCAGTGAAGTGTGTGACAGTCCATCCTGCTGTTTGTCACATGCAGTGTCTCTGACACTACTGATCGGCTTTGTATGAAACTGTACTGTCACACACAAGATGCTGATTTGATCAGATGATGATTTCATTTTCACAAAAACTAAAGAAACAATTATTTCTTTGCTACATTCTGGCATTTGTAAAATTACTCTGATTGGACTACCAGGGGACCAGAGGCTGTACTTAATTGCTGGACTTTGCAGAAACTTAAGAATGATGCATTGCACAACAGTGTATTTTTTTTTCAAAAACAGAAGTATCGTAACCAGGCAAGCGAAAGGGGTACATTATATTTGTTTTCTCAGCTGTGTTTTGCACAGTAATAACAAATTTCTGGGAATGATGTAACATCGAGCGGCATGACGGGGAAATGCAAATACAAATCAAAACTGAGAAAAGTATTTTTCTTCTATTTCCCACTCTGCTGGATTTGACTCAAATATCTAAGCATCAAATGAGTAAAAATGAGAGCAACAATACAGTGTGTCCACTACATTAACACATTACCTGTGTCAGACTTTCACTTTCATTTAAGTGTGTAGATCATCTTTATGTTCATAGTTAATCATCACTTTTTGGTTTGTTTTACTAACCCACAATGCAACTCAAAGTGAGCACATACATGCAAGGCCGAGATCAGACACCTGGTGAGGTGTTCACATTATCGTTAACTGTTTTCAATCACAGTGCTCCAACTAGTATACAGAATTCACGTTTCACAAAACCGTATGATTTTACATGCGCAGCCACATAAACAGGACACCAGTGTGCATGTTTACACGCTTATTTTAAGAAAAAATCTTGGCGTTTGGTGTTGTTACACAAGAGCAGCGGCTCAGTTTTAAAAACATCCAGCTTGTTGTTACCTGAGCGATTCGGCCATGCGCCGCAGGTCTTCATTCTGCTGCTTGAGCCGCTCTAGCTTAGCCAGGATCTTGGAGAGCTCCCGGCTAGACCGCTCTGGGTGCTCGCTGTCCCTCACCAAGTGACCACCGATGTAGAAGAGGAGCGTGCCCCAGGCCAACAGCACCAGGGTAATCCAACGCCATGAACCTGCCCAGGGCCGCATGGTTCAACCACGCCTGCCCGAAAATGTCTCTTGGTGTGCCTATACACCCACCAACCCACCGGCCTGCCTGCCGGATGTGTGCACACACTCTGTGCCCCGTCACCACAAGTGCCACAGCGCCAACCTTGGCATCGGCATCTTTGCAGGGATGGTAGACAGTAAATTACAGATGAGATGGAGATGCGTGTGCTTGTGGCTCAGGAGTGTTTCAGGAAAGGCAACAAGTGTTTCTGCAGAGATCAACTAGCCTTTCCTGTGTGTGCTAAAGCATGGCTGGCATGCTCAGAAGTCTGTGTTTTGATGGGCCAATTGCTGTCTTCTTCCCTCCACCCAGCTCCGTGTGGACCAGTTTGTCCCAAACCGTCTTGCTGTTTCCTTCCAGTCCCCCGGAATTCTTTTATTAGAGTTGCATCCTGTAAAAACAAAGAAACACATTGGAGTTAGTTGAGCTGATTGCACAAAGTTTTGTCTTGCAAATACTTTGTGTACCTGTTGGTCAAATAGGAGCAAATTGATACCATTCAAAGGCTCAGACAGCAAGTCAGCTTGACAAATATTACAAAGCATGAGACATGCCTCATATAGTGCCATACAGAGACAGAGAGCACAGAACAAGGCAGGCAGACTGACAGATACAGCAGAAGATGCTGCTGACTGGTCCAGACATAACCCTGTCTCAGCAGCCTACAGGATTGATCAGCATGACACTGCAATTTACATTTACATAGTGACGTGCAGTCCCTGAGCTATGCTGCATTGCTGTTGAGGCAGGGAAGGAATGTTCCACTTTCTCTTCCTGCCTGCTTGCACATTATACTCACACACACACTTTAGTCTCTCAGAAGCTCTAGCATGCACACACACACATACAGAGGCCACCACATAAAACAAGGATACATCTTTTATTTCCTCAACGCCCCAAACTGCATCCTCGACCACTGCTTACCACAACAAATTTCCAACACTTTCTCTCTCATTCTTAGTTAAAGCCCAACAGTTAATGTATTTGTTTTGAGGGGACTGCATACCACAAAGTTCTCCTCGAGCATTTTACTCCTCCCCAAGTGCCCACTGCCATCCCCATAGCCGTGACAGATCGCAACATTGTCAAGGTGATACAGTGAGCTCAGTGGAGGAGCAAAGAGAACGAAAAACCCCTGGATCATCACTTCTCTTCATCCCACAGCAGCAGGGGAGACGGAGATGGAAGTTTGCTGGGTTTATGAAGCAACCTTTGCTGTCAACTCCCCAAGAAAGCCCTGCCACCTTACTTAGACTAGTCATGTAATGAGATGAAGACTGGCAGGTGTGTGTGTGTGTGTGTGTGTGTGTGTGTGTGTGTATGCGTGCTATCATCTCTGAGTGTGTACCACAGCACACTGGAATTATGCCATGTATCTTAGACTTCATGTGTGTAGCGGCGGTGGGGTGGGGTTGATTGACATGTTTCAGTGTAACTGGTGTTTCTGCCTGTGAGCGTTCAAGACAGAGAAAAGTGTTCCTGCCGGGGTTCGCCTGGTAGCCCAGAAGTCGCTTAACAGTCGCTTATCACGTTTACCACGGCAGAATACTTGAAATGTAGGACATAAAAGATGTCATGCTGTATTGCCGAAGACCAGTCATGCTTCACTTGTGAAAACTGCCCTGAATGCAGCAGCTGAGATCACCGAAACAATGAGGTGCAAATTGTGCTCCTTCATTTCTTATTGAATGATGTGGGATTATTGAAATCTGTGCAGACGTTCCTTCCTGGTCGGTGCTCCTGTTGTGAGTTACCTAGGTTGACACAAGGGTGGCTCCTCTTTATGCATGCAGCACAAGGATGTGCTGAGCTGTGTTTTATTATGGAAAATAAGAGCTGCGAGAGGGTAGCACACGACCAGCTAATGCATGACTGGGACTTTACTAAAAGGCAGGCTGCAACAACTCTTGTCACTGTGTTTGAGGAGCCATAATGAGGTTTGTGTTCAGCAGACTAAAACTGATAAATATAAAACAGTTGGATGAGGCAAGCAAGTGCTGCCAAATAGAATATGGGAAATTTTTTGAGATAACACTTCTGGCTAGTTGTTCTGTTTATACTTAAAAGTCAAGCCAAGCTAATAATATATTACTATTATATTAATAGAACTTTGGGGAAATTAACATTGACTACTTTAAATTATTCTTAATCTTAAACGTAGAGCTAGTTGAAGGGCTACCTGGGATACTGACTAGTAGGTGCTATCAGTCAAGATAATAAAGGTAAAAGCTAAAAATGCACCTACAGTAACTATAACAAAAGCAATAAAAGCTGTTAAAGGGGCGCCCCACCAATTTTACACATAAAGGTCTGTTTACTTCTCATGAACAGCACTACCTAGCCTGTGAAAACAGCTGTACATTGTCCTCTGCGGCTCTACCCTCATGGGAGTGCAATTCTAAATTGCTAGGGTACCCCTTTAATGGCAGTAAAACACAATGTAGCATCATAGTACCATTTACAAGGTCAAAAGAAAAAACATCAGCAAAATCAGATGTAACATACCAAGCATACTGACAAAACACCTCCATCACACTAAAGGTCATAAATGTAGGTTTTGATTGTTGGAAATGGCAGTGGGGTCGGCTGATCTCACCCTGAATGTGTTACACAGTTTAGCACCATTAACAGCAAAAATAAATTCACCCTAATGTTTGAGTCTAGGTTGTGGAACAGTATGAGCTAATCTGGTCACCTCACTGGGAGCACACAGTGGGTAGAGGTTAGGTAAAGGAACCTGGGATCAACCACTTGCAAATGAACAATCGTTATTAAAGAGATGTGCTCCACTCCAGAAGATACTATTCCTGAAGGATTGTCGGTTAATTCTGTTTGAAAATGAAAGCCGTCTTTACTAACTGCACATTATGACAATTATCAATGGGTTCAGGAAATGAATGAAGAGGGTTTCATGGTTCAACATGCTTTTGAGCTGAGCCTTGGCTGTGATGAAGTGGCAAAGAAGCTGAGGAACACATTTATGGTCCCTCATTCGATAGTTCTAGATTGCTGTGTTTTATAACACATAAAAGAATGAGGAGACATCCATTGAGTCCTGTGTCAGCCGGTTGTGATCTGATTAAAGAGAAAATTATACTCTACTACATTTTACTCTACTTTATTTATTCCACTGATGAAGATCTGGCAGTGTGATAATCCACCAGAGATATACCCAAGTGTGAGCTGAGCGCTGAAGATTTTTGCATTTTCTCAAACCTCTCACATTTGCCCTCGAGTTGCCAGGAACAGGGGGCTACATAAATAATGGAAATTATAATAATATCGGTTAAATGAATAAAAATAAAAGTACCCCACTGTGGCACAATCATTTCTAAATTGGACAGCCGGAGCGATTTGCTGACAGCGGGATTTTAGAGAAGTTGGTCATATAGTGTCTCTTTTCTTATTCTGCTTTCTTCCACCAAGCCCCTCCTGCCTTATCCTCAAAGTAAAGCGGAAACATGAATGTGAGGTCTTAGCTGCTCAGGAAAAAATGAAAAATGTGACTGCTTTGCTTGTCTCCCTACTTTATAAGTGGAAGCAATAAGTGGGCCTATACTGTTCATAAATGAAATGTCTCGTCTGCATCAACTATACACTAGCTCCCCAAATCTTCCTCTCACCCTTGTGTTTCAAACATCATCATTCATCATTAATGCCTTTCACCTTGCTGTCACAGCAACCGAGGGGGCTCGACCCGCAAAGGCCGGCATGGCACATGTGGAACCGCGAGGTGTATTGTCGCCGCTGTCACACAATACCCCTGTGCTACAGCAACATGCGGGAGCCCGAGGGGTCAGCAGAGATGACCTGTTTTCAGCCCTGTTTCAACGTGAGTCAGGCCGCAGCAGAGGTCATCTATCAGCAGGCTCCCGTCTCCAGGCAGTAAGCCCCACGATGAGGTCCACCACTGAATTATGCATGGAGCTTGGCTAAGGACGGCTTCTATTACACCAACACGACCACTCCAGCTCGAGGACAACTGGAAGGGAGCCAAGAGGGGGATATGCAGCACGATGTGGTACTTGTTCTGGCATGTAGCATAGTGGTAGAGATATAATGGGTGTCTGGAAACAGACAGGTAGGAGGAGATCAGGGATAAATGCATAGCAGCACTGAAAGAATGCCGATGGAAAAAAAACAAAAATAGAAAAGGTGTTTACATTGCAGAAATATCTACTTGACAGATGAAGCTGAATGTGACCTATGATTGGACAGCAGATGTATTTTTGAAAATTTGTATTTTCCACTCCAGCATATCATCAGTTTGAGACATCTGATTTTCTAAATCAGATTATGCGCACAATGCAGGGGGCAGCTTACAGGTACCTGAACTACAGAAAAGCAGCAAAAGAAACATCAACTCCAACTCTGGTGGCAATTTTTAACAATTATTTATCCAGGGATGTTTTGCTGAGCAAGCTGTTCTTGAGAAACAGCCTTCTTTATAGCCATAAAGCTACACGGATTTCAACCTGATGTTCGCCTAGTGCAGCCACAGCTTCCTACAAACGGTCACGGAGAAGCTTTTCTGGTTATTTTCTCAGCTGGTCAGTAGGCTCAATCCAGCGACCTTTCAGCCTCTAGCCTAGCTCCCAAGGGTTGGATCACACTAGTGTGATCATACACTAAGTGATGGAACCAACAAAGATGGGAAAAAAATAAATAAATAAAATGAGGAGATGGCACCTAAAAACGGATTATACTGTATTCATTTCAAAAAGCAGCAGCAAAAGGGGAAAACAACACAAATATTTCAAGAAGGATTGTTACCTGAAATGTTTGCTCCCCTGTTTACTGCCATTTGCAAAAAAAGCATAATGGTTAAATTTTAACTGTGGCTCCGTGAATTTTTTTGTTTTTTCATCAATACAAATATCAGCAAACATCTGACTCACTCAGCAGCAGAGTGTTCCCACTCCCAGTGTTCCCTTTCGCTTCTCAGTTGGCTCAGAGCCGAGATGCGGAGACAACCTTAGCTTTTTGGGGCACCCCAGTGTTTTATATGCATGTGTGTGTGCCCGTGGGTGGGTGTGTGGGAGCTGCACACACAGACAGACACACACAGACATACACCGTCACACACATACAAGAAAGTGGTGAATATTTCATGAGCTGTTTACTTCACAACA